>NC_041726.1:8631163-8931163 GCF_900700375.1 Denticeps clupeoides | reverse complement strand
CATTTGATGATGGACCACAGGTTCTCAATGGGGTGGTAGTAGCCTAGTGGGTAAGTTGCTCCAGGGAGACTGTCCCTGTAACTACTGATTGTAAGTCGCTCTGGATAAGGGCGTCTGATAAATGCTGTAAATGTAAATGATGTAAATGGGTTCAGATCAGGTGAACAAGGAGGCCATGTCATTAGTTTTTCTTCTTTTATACCCTTTCTTGCCAGCCACGCTGTGGAGTACTTGGACGCGTGTGATGGAGCATTGTCCTGCATGAAAATCATGTTTTTCTTGAAAGATGCAGACTTCTTCCTGCACCAGAAACTGGCAGTAGGACTGGGAGTTGAGCTTGACTCCATCCTCAACCCGAAAAGGCCCCACAAGCTCATCTTTGATGATACCATTTACATTTACATTTACATTTACGGCATTTGGCAGACGCCCTTATCCAGAGCGACTTACAACGTGCTTTCAAGTTACCATCGATGAAGAGATCAATTCCGGTTCACTAGGACCCCAACTATGAATACATCTATTTAATTCACTCTGTTGTAGATTCTGTACACAAAGTTTGACAAGAAAATTACAATTTAATCTAAATATTCTTTAAAGAGGAAGGTCTTGAGCTGCCGTTTGAAGGTGCTCAGTGACTGAGCTGTTCTGACCTCGAGGGGAAGTTCATTCCACCACCGAGGGGCCAAGACGGAGAAGAGTCTGGATGAATGTTTTCCTTTTACCTTCAGAGATGGAGGGACCAGGCGAGCAGTACTGGAGGCTCGGAGTAGACGAGGTGCAGTGCGAGGTGTAATGAGGGCTGTGAGGTAGGATGGTGCTGCTCCATGTTTGGCTTTGTAGGCCAGCATCAGTATTTTGAACCTGATGCGTGCAGCTACTGGGAGCCAGTGAAGGGAACGTAGCAGAGGGGTGGTATGGGAGAATACCAGCCAAAACCAGTACTCCACCTCCACCTTGCTGGCGTCTGAGTCGGACTGGAGCTCTCTGCCCTTTACCAATCCAGCCACGGGCCCATCCATCTGGCCCATCAAGACTCACTCTCATTTCATCAGTCCATAAAACCTTAGAAAAATCAGTCTTGAGATATTTCTTGGCCCAGTCTTGACGTTTCAGCTTGTGTGTCTTGTTCAGTGGTGGTCGTCTTTCAGCCTTTCTTACCTTGGACATGTCTCTGAGTATTGCACACCTTGTGCTTTTGGGCACTCCAGTGATGTTGCAGCTCTAAAATATGGCCAAACTGATGGCAAGTGGCATCTTGGCAGCTGCACGCTTGACTTTTCTCAGTTCATGGGCAGTTATTTTGCGCCTTGGTTTTTCCAAACGCTTCTTGCGACCCTGTTGACTATTTTGAATGAAACGCTTGATTGTTCGATGATCACGCTTCAGAAGCTTTGCAATTTTAAGAGTGCTGCATCCCTCTGCAAGATCATGTCTAAGAATCCTAAGAACGTAGTTCTGTTCACGCTTGGCTCTACATGAGTGCAGGCAGTGGGCCTTGAGCTGACGGGATGGAGTTTGGAGATCAGGACGGCTGGGTCAACGTTCCCAGACGTCACTGTTGTGCTGAGATTGGTGTTTTTTTTTCTGCTGAGTGACACCGCTCTTTTTGCTTATTCCGGAACATCTTTGCACTTCCACTTTTTCGAAGTTAGTCCCCACTGACGTCAGGCCCTGGGGTTCCTCTCCGCTTCTACATGTCATCTGCTTTATTCGCCGCACAGGGGTTTCTGTGGGGAAAAAACGTCACTTTTCTCGTCCCCTCCCCGCCTCTCACAGTTTTCACTAATTTGCACTAATTTTGCTGCAGGGTCCAGAAAAGCCCAGTCTGAGGAGATATGGTGTTTCCCCAGCTGCCTCCTTCAGCACAGATCTCCTCAAAAAGTAAAAACGAAAAAGACCAGAAATAAACCGGCAACAGCAACAGGAAGTGAAAGCGAGCAGGATGTGAGGTTTACAGTCGGAGAGACCCTGATTTCGGTGACCGTATGTTCGTATATTATTACAGCTCACAGGCTCAGTCCATAATCATCATTGCCAGTATTCTAGAAAATCCGCTCTAACCAGCATATCTAATGAAATGCTATCTATAAGGCAAATTTGGTGGTAGCATTTACAACAATAATCTTTTGAAAATAATGCAGAAACTTTCCCCGCCCACTCATACACTGTGGTTGATGGACGTTATTCCTGTTTATTAAAAAAATCACTTGCTTTAATGTAGGCCTGGGGGATATTATCGCGATAAGTGCGATACATCATATATATCATGCTAAGTTGAAATTTCCTCTATATCACTGTATCAATGTCGACCTTTTCTTGTGTTAAGATGACCCCATGCGTGCATAGAATGAATTTAACCAAAATGTAAAGTTTTTCTGCGCCCACAGGGCTCTAGACTAGCTTGTTGCACTGGTTTGCCTTACTAAATGCGGCATTGCCTTTAACAAGGTTCGCTGTGCATATAGGCAATATCAACTTGAAAATGATTAAATAACAATCTGGTTAACATAAAGTTCTCTATTTGAAGCACAATTCTACAAGAAATGAAAAGTGTGCCGTGTTTTAAGTGCTTGAACTTGATTGTCACCTACATTTAGCGTTTTTTCACTGTTTAATTTCGATCTTTTTACCCTGGCTCGTGCGGTAAATGCGAGATCACATGATGCGTTTTGATTAGCACGAAAATGAATGCTGAGGCGGAGGGTAGCTTCTGCCAATTACGAAAGCAAATTCTGAGGTGTGGAAAAAAAACATTGACCATGAAAAAATCACATTGAAAATTGTATAAATGCGCGTGAAGCATGTTGGTACAGTCATGTTGGCTGACCTCGGCCGCCACAATAATGTCAGGTTCGGGCTTTTAAAAGCTCTAATCCGTGGCTACGTCCACCCTTGTGTTTCTGACTGGTCTCTCCATGTCTGAATGCAGCAGGAATATCTGGACCACGGCCAATCAGAGGCAGGCCCCGCCCTTCACCATCTCCGATTGGTTTAGAATAAACCTGATATATGTCTGTTCCTAGAACCACGGGAAGTTTACTGAGACTTTTTGTCTCTGAACCTCTGTTTTTTGAAAATGTAGGTCACAAAATTAGTCCTGGTCCATCTCCAATTAATGTATCTGAAATCACATGGGCTTACACTTTTCTCTGAGAGCTTTTGTGCATACTGTAGCCAAAGTTGAATATTGTTGAAATTTGACCTCTGTGTTGACGAGCAACCACTATAAAGAAAGGCACTGAAGCAGCTTGGAAACCAAGATGGAGGGGAGGTTGATTATAGCAGTGATTGTAAGTCAAATGTGTTTAATCGCAGTAAAATGAACCTAAACCTTAACCGTAGCCGGAATGAAGTGGACAAAAGGACAGCATTCTGAGGTACAGACATTTCTTCCCCTCCTCGCAGCCACGGTGTTTGTTCTTTGACTTGACGTTCTGGCCACAATCCCTTCTAAAATAAGTCCATGCCCTGCTCTCCCGCCGATGTGATCTTTGGCCTGTGCTTACGAGTGATTATTCTAGGTTTGCTGTTAAGGTGATTTTTGGGTGTTTGTTGCCACAGCCCTATCCATTTTGTTGCTTCCATTGGCGGGCGTGACACCAGTTTACAGTAAAAGAACATCAGATGCCAATACTGGCCGCTCTGTGCGGAAGACAGGAACAGTTGAACGTTTTTCACACCTGCAGCCCTGATCAGGCGCAGGATCGGCGAGGGGGCGTCACTGTCACTTTCGTTTATGCTGAAGCTACCACAGTGGCTTTTATCCCAGTGCCATCAGGCCAGCGCTTCATTTCCGCTCGTCATTTTTCCACGCCTTCATTTCCAGCCGTCATTTGCACTCATCTTTGTGTGCAGATCCTGGTCAGACCAACAAGTTATTGTCAATAAGCTGAAAAAAAAAAAAACAGGAGAAAGACAACAAAAAGGAGGGGCAAAATGTAATAGTGGCAGCGGAGGAGGTCCAAAAGATGGCGATCACGATGTAATGGGATTCCTTTTTAGTGGCCGTGGCCCGTGAGTTATTACCATGCGACTCCTGCTGTCTCTAATGTGGGTTTCTATGTTTCTCCTCTTCTTTTTGCGCAAAAAGAAGCCGCCTCACGCTGATCATTTCATTCATGATTGTTTTTTTTTTTTTTGTTTATGCGCAGGGTTCAAGCGGGGAGCTGATCCCGGCATGCCGGAGCCAACAGTCCTGAGGTGAGAGTTCGACTTTCCTTGTACAATTTCCCCCAGAAATCCGGTTGAACTCTGACCTCTCCCCTTTCCCAGTTTGCTGTGGGGCTGAAGGCAGAGAGCGGCATTCCGGACAACACTGGACCAAGAACCCCGAACCCCCCTGGACCTGGTCCTGCCCCCGATCTCTCCCATGCTGCTCCTGATTTCCCTTAGACCTTCTGGATCCACCACAGCAGTGTTCCGATGTTTTATTTATGGACTTTCACCCAATAAATCGTGTCTTTAATGACAGACTGTCCTGAGTTCTTAATTCTGAATGAATAACACCAACTCATCTGACTCATTTTTTAAACGCAAAATATTTAATACAAAATATTTCGTCACACAAGTGACTACATTTATTAACCAAAATATAAATTAACAAAATAAATAATCAATAATTTAATAAATGCTTTTCAACAAAATGGCACCAGTAGCAACATGGCTCATAAATAAGAGGCGGCCAGATAAATGAAAGGCCGACCAATAAATAACCAGAAGACGTGATCGCGTCTAGTGCGGCGCTCGCCTCCCCCGCGGCCGCGCCATGTAGCGCAGCGCCCGGTGCGCACCCTGCAGGAACGTGTTGAAGGTCGCCAGCGCGGACCGGACCGCGACCCGGCGCTCCCACAGCGGGTCCGAGGCGCGCGCCTGCGGCGGGGGGGGCGGCGGGGAGCGCGGCGCGCCGCCGCACCCGCTCCTGCACTGAAGGGAGGAGATGGAGATGGAGATCAAATCATCACGACCCATCAGCCATGACCGGCAAAATAATAATAATAAAAAATCCACAAATCCTCCCGATTATAAAAGTGTTAATAATAATCTCAGAGAGACATTGTTTCGTGAAATGAAGGAAATTCTGCAATAAACGCTTTAGGTAAATCAATATTTGTCCAAATGATTTGGGTTGTGGTAAACTATTAAAATTGTTCTTTGTGACTTTCCAACGTTTCTGTAAAATTGGCAGGACTGGAAAAAGTACAAATCAAATTTGGGTCGTTTTTGAACATGCGTAAAGCGACTGTGCTGTGTCGTTATTTGTTTTATTCATTAATTTAGTTATCGACCACATTTCCGCACAGACCAGATGTATAAAGTAAAGTAAAGTGAAGTGATTGTCACATGTGATACACAGCAGCACAGCACACGGTGCACACAGTGAAATTTGTCCTCTGCATTTATCCCATCACCCTGAGTGAGCAGTGGGCGGCCATGACTGCCCCGTGGTTGACTCGTGGTTGTTTTATACGCGTTGTCTGATGTTGTGAGGTGTACCCTGGACTGGATGTGGGGTGCAGCTATTCGCATCTCCGCCAGATAATGTGGAAAGCAACGCATCGTTGAATATGAATGCGAGGTGCCACGTTTTCGCCTTTACCATCTTGCTGAGGCCGCCGTGCAGGTGCTCTGCTGAGGAGATGATCCTGGCCGCCAGCTCGGGTTCGAACTCGCGCCTCACCATCTGCATGCGCGCCGCGAACATCTGGAGGCCGGTGGTGATGCTGGGCAAACATCTGGCCTGGTGGTGGAAGCATAGGAGCGGGACTGAGTCTCTCTCTCTCTCTCTCTCTCTCTCTCTCTGTGAGTGTGTGTGTGTGTGTGTGTGTGTGTGTGACATACTCTGCTGAAGTTGCCCCTGTCGCAGCCGTCTGGTGCGCTCCGCGACTCGAACTCGGACGTCACCTCAGGAAACGCCTCCGCGAACTGCCGACCCAACGATCAAAATGGACATTTATATATGCGCACATATATTGTTACTTGTAAAAATATATACACACACCGTATACACGTATCACCTTCTTCTCCAGCGTGGCCACGCCCTTCTGCAGCGCCAGCGTCAGGTTCACCACGTCCACCTTCTGCTGCGCGTTGCGCGGCTCCTCTCCGCCCGACACCTCCCCCGATTCCTCCTCGGGGACGGGGGTGACGGACCTTCCCTCCAGAGCCACTGCCAGGGCCAGCAGCTGCACGAGGAGGACGTCTGGAGACGCGAGAGCGAGAGAGAGAGAGAGTGAGTGGAGTTGGCGCAAGGTCTCCAGCTGCCAATCAGGAGCGGGCGCGCCGCCGACGCACTCACTGTGACGCGCGGAGGGCATGGCGGAGCGTTTGGTCCTTTTGCCTTGGGGCCCGGGTCGCGTGAATTTTATACTGGTACCAGAAGGGATTTCCAAAACCACACCTTCACACTTATTCATCATATCCTGAGAAGTGTTGACATCTTCAGAAAAAAAAAGAGAGAAATTCCCCAACAGAGCAGAGCTTCACCAGACCTGTGCCTGAGGGTCCCAGACAGGACATCTGGGGATCTGGGGGGAAGGAGCAGGTCATGGGTGGTAGTGGCCTAGTGGGTGACAGACCAGCCTATGAACCAGAAGACTACAAAGACCCAGGTTCACACCCCTCCACTGAGCGAGACACTTAACCCGGAGTGTCTCCAGAGTGACTGTCCCTGTAACTGCTGATTGTAAGGCGCTCTGGATAAGGGCGTCTGGTAAATGCTGTAAATTTAAATGTCATTACCTGCCTTCCATGTTCCTCGTGTAAGATGGGAGATTCCACGTCCATGACTTTAATGAAGACCTCCAATTTAGACCTCTTTTCCCCCCTCAGTGTGGGCTCGAATCCCGAACCGGCAAGGTGCCACTGAGATCAAAGTACCCCCCCCCCCCCACACACACACACAGTTTCCCAGGCGCCTTTCAAGTGAAAGTGATAGTGACGTGATTGTCATTGTGATACTCAGCACAGCACACGCCCGAGGAGCAGGGAGCAGTGGGCAGCCATGACAGGTGCCCGGGGAGCAGTGTGTGGGGACGGTACTTTGCTCAGTGGCACCTCAGTGGCACCTTGGCAGATCAGGATTTGAACCTTCTGATTATGGGGCCGCTTCCTGAACCACTGCTTACTTAAATGCAGAGAACACAGATGAGTTGAAATACATAATTAATAATTAATAACATCCAAACCAATCTCGGACGTCCACCCTTCATTGCCGAGTTGGACTTCGTTTTTTCACACACCCCAGAGGTGGAGACATGAGAACTTGGCCCGAGTGCACAAAACAAAAACGAAAATCCACAGGATTATGACCTCTGACAGGTGAGGTGATGAACATTGACACATTATACAGATGTAAATGTCAGTTTTCCTTTGCTTCATTCATGGTAGTAACCTGGAAGACAACAACGTTCCAGGTTCAAACCCCACTTAATACCACTGTGTCCCTGAGCAAGACACTTAACCCTGAGTGTCTCCAGGGGGACTGTCCCTGTCACTTCTGATTGTAAGTGGCACTAAATGCAGTAAATGTAAATGAATGTGTGTTTTAGTTCGGGTTATTTCCTGGGTTTTTGTCTTCCTGGGTTATTCCTTTAGATGCTTGGATTATTTTGTATTATCATTCATTTATTTATTTACTTGTATTTAAATAAATAAACAAACAGACCAGTGTCCATCACCAAAAGCTTCTACAGTGGACCACAGGCCAGTGGAAGAAGGTGTCGTGGTCTGATGAACCGTGGTGTATGGTTGCTCGAGTTCTTCAAGGAGGCACCACCTCACAAGACACAGGACTTCAAGGACCTGCTACTCACAGACACCACAGCTGATACCTTCAGATGCCTCAACGGGTCAGGGCCCGTTGTGGTCAGGGCCCGTTGTGGTGAAAGTAGGACCTGACTTCAAGTTATTGCCACGTAATGTTGCTGAAACCAGACGTGACCATTTGAAGAACCTCAGATCATAACGGCGCATTATCAGGCTTGTACAGTAGGGACGATGCACGATGGGTACTTCACCTCACGTTCCTCCCTTCTTAGCTTGATGTGCAGGGTGGAGCAGGGTCAGCCTGGACTTACCAGACCTCCCATTCTTCCTTCTTCCAGATTCTGAAGGCCTTTTTATGATCTGCCTCACTAACAAGTGCCGTTGTTCTGGTCCCAAACCTTGAAGTTCTTGTTGCCTAGCAACTTCACCAAACAGCCATTCAATTTCCAACCACTTTTTCTCAGAGTGAAATGGATGTTCTAAAACATGGTGAACGTGGGAAATGTGTCATGTGTTTTTTTTTATCAATGTCTCATGTGTCTTTTTTTTAAATGTTGGTTTTTAGTCTTCACTCACTGCTAGTTTCATGATGAGCTGCAAACCTGGCTTGTGTTGTGTGTTGTGTTGTTGTGTTGTGTGTATATGTGTGTAATGTGTTTAAATTTTACATTTACGGCATTTGTCAGAGCGGCTTTCAATCAGTAGTTACAGGGACAGTCCCCCCCTTGAGACACTCAGGGTTAAGTGTCCTGCTCGGGGACACGACGGTAGTAAGTGGGGTTTGAACCTGGGCTGTTTTTTTTGTGTGTGTATATGTGTGTGCTGTTGAGTTGTGATGTGTGTACAGTCAGGCCTATAAATATCGGGACCTCGACACCATTCTAAAATGTTTAGCACCATGAAATGGTCAAGATCAGACGTTCATCTTTAATTTGAGGGTGTTTCAGGTGAGGGGTGTAGGAATCACAACAGTTCGAAAATGTGACTCCCACTTCTTAAGGGACCAAAAGTAATGGGAGAAATTCATCATAAATCAAACTTTCTCTTGTCAATACCGGTCATTGTCCATCTTTACTGTGAAGCACTGTCCAATGAGTTCTGAAGCCGTTGGCTGAATGTGAGCAGATAATATTGCCTGAAACTTTGTCTCGTCTGTCCATAGGACTTTGTTCCAGAACTGAAAAAGGCATTTTTAAACTCTTTAAACTTGAGGCTCACCAATGGTTTCCATCTTTTGGTGAACCTTCTGTATTTACTCGGGTGAAGTCTTCTCTTGATTGTTGACTTTGACACACATACACTTCCCTCCTGGAGATGGTTCTGGATCTGGACAACTAAATTCTTCTGAAACATAGTGCCATATCAGTCCATATCTTTCTCTGATTGTCTTGATTTTATCCTTCAGCCTAATCACGGCTATCTGGAATTGATAGTTGACCGCAACAGATTGCAAATGCAAATAGCAGACTTGAAAGGAACTGCTCCTTGGAAATAGGATAATATGGGGGTTACACACACCTGGCCATGGAACGGCTGAGCAGACAATTGTCCCATTACTTTTGGTCCCTTAAAAAGTGGGAGACACGTATACAAGCTGTTATAATTCCTACACCGTTCACCTGAAAGTCGTATATTTTTTATAATATATAATATTTACTGACATGGCTGTATATTTGTGAATATGGGGTTGTGGTGTGTATATGTGTGTTGTGGAATCGCCTGGAATTTCTGTAGAGAAATGACTGAAAAAAGTGAAAATAAAAAATTAACCCTAAATTGGCATTTCCGTGTCCAGATTCTATTTCCCATATTTGAAGTGACTACATTTGCTCTTCCGGGGACAATAAACTCAGATTTCATCATTCAGACACGTTCAGTATCATTCTTTTTTCAAAACCTTCATCTTGTGAAAGTGAAGTGATTGTCATTGTGAAACACTGTTGCACAGCACACGGTGACACAACAAAATGTGTCCTCTGCTCATGACAGGCGCCGGGTGAGCAGCGTGTGGGGACTGTGCTTTGCTCAGTGGCACCTTGGCGGATCGGGATTCGAACACGATCTGGTTACAGGGCCGCTTCCTTAACCGCTAGGCAACCACTGGCACAAAATCCTTCGTCATGAAGGGTTGCTTGTGCGGATTAGGAAGGAATAAAAAAATTAATTATATTGTACTTGACAATGTAATAGAAATAATGGAAATAAATAAACTACAATCAACTGAGCCACAGTGACACGCTGGACCAAACCTTCACCTTAAGGATAAATGTCCTTTGTCCTTTTGACCAGGTGTGATGAAGATGTGGGATGATGGTGTGTGTGTTCGTATGTGTGAAGGGGAAGTCCTGCTGAATGATTTCTGACGAGGAAATGAAATCAGAGATCGGTGCTAGAACCACATCCAACCTTAGTCTTCATCTTCATCCGAGAATCAGGAGGTGAGAAGACCCGGTCCGACCTGCTGATCTTTCACCCCGACAGACGTGACTTACTCATGAATCAGCAAGAAACAAACTGTCACTTTCATCAGAGCTGATGAGGTGGCTTGCTCACGTCCGTGGTGGAAAAGAGACGGTTGTGACATGGTTTCCTGAGTGTTTCACTGGAACCGGACTTTCTCTCTCTCTCTGTGCGTGTGTGTGTTGCTGTGTCATGATCTTCAGAGTTTATAATATAAAAAAATGCTGATGCACGATTAGTGACACAGAGAGTCAAGTGCACACACACACACAAATGTAATGGAGTGCAATCCTCATTTATCAGAATATAGATCATGTTAAATTTGCATGTATAGATGGGTAGGAAAACCAATTACTCTCAATCCTGCAGAATTCCCACAATACCCCTGCCCTGCACCCTACACACACACACCTGAGCAGTCCACACACCTGAGGAGACTGGCCAGTAGCACCATCCTACCTCACAGCCCTTATTACACCTTGCACTGCACCTTGTATACTCCGAGCCTCCAGTACTGCTCGCCTGTATTCATAGTTGGGGGTCCTAATGAACGGGAACTGATCTCTTCATCGATGGCAACATGAAAGCGTCTGCCAAATGCCTTAAATGTAAAATGTAAACATAACATCTGGAAATGGTTGGAGAGTCTCAGAATCCTTCAGCCGCCAGGAAGATTTCCAGTCCTGCTTTTTATGGTCCATTTTTCAGAGAATCAGCAAATTCTGGTCAGATCATTTCTTTTTCTTTTTAATAATACAAACGTGCACCAAATTAATCCAATTTTCCCATTTTAAAACTACATGTTTTAATTTTCAGAATTCAGGTTTCAGTCCCCAGCGTCTCGCATTTGAACCCAGCTGTTCTGTTTAATCTGATGTGAAATGATATTTTACGTTACAGAGCCCAACTTTCACAAGGTTACATGACCTCTTCGCTTCATTAACATGCCTTGGCCTGTACTGACAATGCGGAGTACTCGACGCTGAAGTGGCTTCAACTGGAGTTTCTGGGCTGAAAACTAAAAAATTACCCCAAAAAAACACCAGACTGGCCAGATAGTATTTTTAAGAACTAAACTCATTTTGGATGATTTGGATCCCCTTTCTATTTCAAATTGCATTGCATGTTGAGGATAGGGGCCTTACGGGTTTAACTCAAATTCTGCCCACTTCACATGAGACCACAACTACAAAGTGACCATATTATGATCAATATTTGTCACTTCAGTGTTAAGTTGAATAAAAAGAACAAATTTATTTTCAAGCGATTTTTTCCTACATTTTTAAATTTCAAAAGTAATCACCGGGTTTTTTTTTGCTTCTGTGTGTTCAGTGTTAAGGCTTTTTTTTGT
Organism: Denticeps clupeoides; assembly: GCF_900700375.1. NCBI lineage: Eukaryota > Metazoa > Chordata > Actinopteri > Clupeiformes > Denticipitidae > Denticeps > Denticeps clupeoides. The sequence continues at coordinate 8,919,585 of NC_041726.1, read as the reverse complement.
TCTCTCTTTATTCTGGCAAAAGTATTAGAATGAATTCATAACAAATTTTATTATGAATTCATTCTAATCCTTTTGTCAGAATAAATTGCTGATCAAGGATTTCAATTGATATGTATCTCAACTTCATACCAAATCAACTTCTTTATTATTAATGTTTTTTGCCCCGTGGTCAGGTCCTGGTGACCGGGTGAGATGAGGCTGATGTGGAATGTTTGTGGCCTGGAACACGAACCTGAACACATCCAGACTACGTTCCATACACACAGGATAGCACAATAAAAAAATCCTATAAACTCAGTTGCAGATTTTAGAGATGCATCCTGTCTATATTGTGTCTGAAATGGAAATCTTTTATAACTTTTTTTCCCCACCGAGTTTCGGGAAAACCATCCTTGGGCTTTTTGTGATGCAACATCGAATACCACTGAACATTTGCATTTGCCCTCGGATGCAGATTGGGGGATTATTCCGCCTCCATCTGCCAGTCAGCGAGAGGCTTTCTTTTTCTTGGGCCCCCTGAATAAATTCATTTCCATTTCATTTAAATATTGAAATGCACAGAACCACAAAAAAGCAGAATCAGGCTTGATTTCAGATGAGTGTGCACGGCATATTATACAATAAAGTGAATGATACGTTTCTGAATTTCATTACACCTGACAATTTAAAATGTCAATTAAATTTGTTATTGTGCAAATAAAATATTAAAATAAAGCAGATTTATAATTCAATATAATCTGCCTCTTCACATGAATCGCAATATTGAAAGAATTTTTTTTTCTTGTATGTAGCCCTTATATAAAACAACCTTTGTTTGTCACGTGACATGAAATTAGATAGAAATCTAAATCTGTCATTTAATTTTAGATTTAACTAAATTGGTTTTCAGTGAGTCCTCCTCTTAGTCTGCTAGTAAATAATGGGGATGTGAATATGAAATCAAAATGGATTCCACTTTACTTTTACTGCTGTGCCCAGGTCCCACCAGTTGGTCACGTGATGAATGAGCCTGGTTCTGGAAGTAATCTGCAGTTGTAAATGCTGCCGCTACATGTTGGTACGCGAGCCTGGTTCTGGAAGTAATCTTCAGTTCCAAATATGGCTGCTAGATACGTCTGTGAAGATTCTCAGTCATCCAGGTGAATTTGTCTGAAAGTTGAGTCATGGCAGCTGGACTTTCTTTCTTTAAGGTAGAGACGTTTCATTCTGCATCCACAGAACTTTGTCAATATGAGGGAAGTTGGCTTGTGCCCACAAATTCATCCTTCAGGTTGGTTTCACCTCAATCCCGCCTTGAATAGGCTCACTGAGTGGTACAAAGGCAGGGAGAGGGGGTGGGTAGATGTGACAGCCCCGCCCTGGCAGCTCCTCCTACCCCCATTAAGCAGGTCGTTAAATGTGGCCAACCTGGTGAACGTGCAAATTGGGCCTGATGGAAGAAAGGGCAGCAAAATAGATCTCCACCTCTGTTGAGTGAGGGTTTGTTGATTTGCACATGCAAAGCTTCCCTCACTCCTCTCTCAAAACCACCAAACCTTCACCTTAAGGATAAATGTCCTTTGTCCTTAAGGTGAAGGTACACAGCTGATTCTGGCCCTGAGGTGTTGCTCCTTTTGTGCTGGGCCGATGTACAGCTCGGAGCACTCTTCACCGCACACACTACATTGCTCTTCACCTGTTTTGGTGTCCGGTCTTTGGGATGGACCAGTCTCTGTCTCAGAGTGTTTGCAGGTTTGAAATGGACCGGTATGTGATGTTTCCCAAAAATCCTTTTCTGTCATTCAGACACACCAGCCATGTATGGAAGGACCAGGTTCTTCCGTTGGCCCTGGGATTCAGGTTGTTCTGTGGTCCTTTTCTTGAAGGAGGATCCTGCCTTGTTAAAGGCCCACTTGGGATATTCACAGGCTTCACCTTAAGGACATGTTCAAATACTGGACAGAAAAGATAGGTGGTTTGAGAGAGGAGTGAGGAAAACTTTGCATGTGCAAATCAACAAACCCTCACTCAACAGAGGTGGAGGCCTCAGACACAACATATCTCCAACCTATTTTGCTGCCCTTTCCTTCCATCCTTCCAGGCCCAATTCACACGTTCTCCAGGTTGGCCACATTTAACGACCCGCTTAATGGGGGTAGGAGGAGCTGCCAGGGTGGGGCTGTCACATCTACCCACCCCCTCTCCCTGCCTTTGTACCACTCAATGATCCTACTCAAGGTGGGATTGAGGTGAAACCAACCTGAAGGATAAATTTGTGGGCAACTTCCCTCAGATTGACAAAGTTCTGTGGATGCAGAATGAAACGTCTCTACCTTAAAGAAAGAAAGTCCAGTTGCCTGGACTCAACTTTCAGGCGTGGCCGCTACATGTTTGTAAGCGAGCCAGATTCTGGGAGTAATCTGCAGTTTTACATGCGGCCACTAGATGGTAGTACGCACGCGTGACTCTGGGAAAGTTGCAGTTCCAAACACGGCCGCTTGATGGCAAATGCCGCTTTGAGATTTGCCTTGCAGAAAGGGCTTCATTCCACATAATATCATCACTTCAGGCTTTGTTGGTGTTTATATTTTATTAACGCCGTCCTCCCAGAATCCTCCTCTCCTTTCCCGTGTTGGAATGGGATTGCATCTGCGTGCCAGTTGCTGTGGGCTCTCTTCAATATTTAATCATGAATTTGTTTGAAGAGGCCTCTGTGTGTGTGTGTGTGTGTGTGTGTGTGTGTGTAAAAGGCGGGGTGTTATCTGTGGGGATGAAAGGCTTTCTGCGGCCAAAAGAAAAAGCTTTTACTTGGCTGCATCTCTCTCTGCAAATTCATACAGCTAGACAGACACACACACAACAGCGTGGCCCTGCATGCTAAACAGCCACTGCTGTCGACACTCAACCACATTGCTGCCTGCACCAGTCAGCCATGGGGGTCACTTAACTTCATCTCCCAGCATGCAAAGCTGCGGCGATTGTCCAGACACACTGAAACCCAGCCCACTCATAACCTTCAGACTCCGGCATGTGCTTGCAGGTGAGGTTGCTGCGGTCAAACGCACTGCAGGTGTAATGACGGGAATCGGAGAGACTGTCCAACACACACACACACACACACACACACACACAAAACAGCTGATTTGATTAGAAATTTGTGAATTTTGCAGAATATCAGAAATGATTCTGGTTTATTTTCCTTTATTAATGTGTGTGTGTGTGTGTGTGTGTGTGTGTTTCCTGCATGTTCATCCTTCCCCCAGAGGCCCCTCCCAGTGTCACCCAACACCACAGTGCAACACCTGAACACAGGCAGACGAGGGACTCTCCCAGAGCACATGACCCTGCCCCACCCCCACACCCCGGGGCAACAAGCCTGACTTTTTAATCACATGTGTGTGAGACCAACTTTAACATGATGGCACTGGTTACCGGTGCGTTCTCGGCACCACCGGCCGAGTGAAATACACAGCATTCCTCCAAACTGTGGTTCTCTGCGGTACCCTGTTCTCTGGGCGGGGGACTGTTGTCGTAGGATTCTATTAACAGCAGCGTTGCCGGGCAACGCGGTGACTCCGTTCTCCTCCAGGTAACACGAACATCATCAGCTCTGATGAGCCCCTCCCCACCCTGGTCCTGTCTCGGTTGAACAGCGCCGAGAGGGTGCGGGCCCAGAATAGGGACGCTCCAATCCGATACGAGCATATTGGTCAAATAATGACTCAGATCACTGGATGGAGCATCGTTACTGTGTGCCAATCTATAAAATCGATCTATCCAGATAAATTGTAGGATCCTCTATGTTTTATTGTACTCCCTGCGCTCTCCAGTACGTAACTGCACATTTCAGTGAACGATAGCTAACATGCCACTAACATAGCAGGGAGGGAGAAACAAAACGGTATTTAATGCTCGCTACACAGACAACTGCGATATATGCAGCGCCGATGTTTCGAGGGGTAGAACCGCAACGTAAGGCATGACCAACTTAATAAAGCACGTCCAGAAGCATCGAGCCTGCCACAACAAGCAATACAGAAAAAAAAACAAAAGAAGTGGACAATTCCAAGCGGTGTATGTATAAAATTGTGGAATTTGTGGAAAAGTCTGGTGTTTTTTTTTTTAAACGTAGAGTAACCTCAGTCCTACCCACAGTAAGACAGTTTCCACATTAAATACCAGAATCGGATCGGTACTCGGGATCAGCCAGTATCCGAACAGCTGGTTTTGTTATCGGAATGCTGGATCGGTGCATCCCTGTTCTAGAACAAGAGAGCAGCTCACCAGCCACACCCTTCTGTCCCTTCAAACCCTAATGTCAAAGAAGAGAACATCATGCAAAAGTTTGGGCACCCCATGATGTTTGAGTTTTCAGACAAGGTTCCGGACATTAATTAGCTTAATAAGCAATGGTGCATTCACAGTCATTTTTACGAAAGGTTGGATGATTCATAAATTCTCAGTGTATGAATGTATATCTTCCCAGATTCCTCAAACCTGTAGCTAACATCAGAAGCCATGAGCTCTTCATGAGCGCTCCCTAGAATTCTGAAAAATAAAATATCCAAAATGCTCCCAGTGCTCACAAACAACACAGTGAATAAATTAGAAATATTCTAAAATTGAAGTCTATCAGTAATCAGAAAAAAAAAATCTTGAAAAGTAATAAGAATAGCCAATCAGAGCCCTGATCGAATCGTGTTTCCTGAAAACTCTGACATTGCAGAATGAAATTGAGAATAACAAATACATTCCTAGCATAGTGTTCTCCCATATTTTGCTCACACAATGGTCATATTTCAAGTGATTCAAAAATTACAGTGCTGGCCGTGGTGGGCCGTGGTGGGCAGTGGTGGCCTAGCGGTTAAGGAAGCGCCCCCGTAATCAGAAGGTTGCCGGTTCGAATCCCGATCTGCCAAGGTGCCACTGAGGTGCCACTGAGCAAAGCACCGTCCAAACACACTGCTCCCCGGGCGCCTGTCATGGCTGCCCACTGCTCACTCAGGGTGATGGGTTAAATGCAGAGGACAAATTTCACTGTGAGCATCGTGTGCTGTGCTGCTGTGTATCACATGTGACAATCACTTCATTTTTTTTTTTTTAGAGAATATTAACGTATTAAAATACATGGAAAACGTCACATAAAATCACTGAAATGAACTACAGTCGTTTCAAAGTTGTGTTTTATTGACATTTTGAAATCTAATGGGAAATCATCCAAAACACACTTACAGCTATTACGAATATGTGTGCACGTGCTATGTACAAAGAATGAACCAAAATTATTAGTAAAATAATTTTTGTACTAATTTAAATCATCCATGTATCTTCCTGTCTTATTGTGATTAAAATCTCTGGAAATTGAATATTTGCTTGTGTGCATGTGTTTCTCTGTAAAACCCAAACCAAACTATGAACTTTAGAAAACAGCGCTCCTTTGTCAGATCTGAACATGTGTGGGCGGGGCCTCCAAACTACCCCGGTACCGGTGTTTGGCCACACCCTTGAAACCCGATGCCGCGCGCCAGGCCACACCTTCTGGTAAACGCTGCGTCTGCATCGTCACTCTCCAGGCCAAAGTCCTCCAACCGCCTGTGTGAAATTCAGCTCCCACCTCCCATTGGTTCCCAGCAGTTACACTCAGCAGCAGAATCCCGATGACCTTGATGACCTTTGACCCCATTTACCTGCTGGTCGCCCCCGCATTGCTGAACCTGGAAGCAGGAAGTGATGTGCTAGAGGTGTCAGCACCGGCTGAACAAGGGCCATTGTTCTCCGACCGCGGCTGCACCTGTTCCTGCGGCAGCAGTTTCCCAGAGTGCCGCTCTCTGCCTCGCCTCCACCGGCCCAAGATGAACGACTTTGGAGCGCGGCGGCGAGCGGTGACTTATTTCTTTATTTAACAGAAATGCACGATGCAAAGAGGAGCCTTGAATGCATCTCCAACCAGGGGACACCAGCCGGACAAAACAAAGATCAGAGGGGAGACAGAATCGGGTCAGTGCTCTGGTTCTGAAGCAGGGAGGGGCTCTCAAACCCACAGTTCTGCAGTCCCACCATGCCATTAAAATCAAATTATTGCATTTATCACATACATTGTTAAAAAAAAACATGAATTTAGGTAAAAATCTCGATTATGAAGCAGATTGTGTCAGTAGCATCAACTAGAATGTTGCATGAACGTTGGAGGAACGTTGGGTGCCCGAGAACTTCCCGGCTTTCCTCGTCACACTTTAATTACCTGACCAGAGGCGGAACACATCAGCCGGGAAGAACCGATTAGTCCGCTGATGCAACCTGAAAGCTCAGCATAACCGGCGGTAACGGCCATGAACTCAACACCCCCAACACATTGACAACACAAACCGAATCTCCGGCAGACATGTCCGCCACGCGGCACAGAGTGATGACCATCGCAGCAGAGGAATTACATTTAATAACGGCCTCCTCCCCGGAGCGCTGAGTGACGGACAAGCGGAGAAACGGTGCCGGTGTCACTGCACTGACAGGGTCCAAACCGGGCCCCGGCGTCAGCATAAGACCCATCCTGCCCAATCCGAGGGACTCCCCTTTCTGGGGCATGGGACATGTTCACTAACGTAACATTCAAATCAGAACCCGCCATTGTGAAATGGGTGGTAGTAGCAGCCTAGTGATTAACACATGAACCTATGAACCAGAAGACCCAGGTTCAAACCCCACTTACTACCACGGTGTGCCTGAGCAAGACACTTAACTCTAAGTGTCTCCTGTCCCTGTAAATACTGATTGTAAGTCGCTCTGGATAAGGGCGTCTGATAAATGCTGTAAATGTAAAATGTCAACTGCAGCAACGAAATTTGTCCTCTGATTTTAACCATCACCCTTGGTGAGCAGTGGGCAGCCATGACAGGCGAACGGGGAGCAGTGTGTGGGGACGGTGCCTTGATCAAGGGGACCTCATTGGCGCCTTGGCGGTGACACCCGCAACGCTATAGGCCTCCACTGCCACATAAAGCGCCTGATTACCTGGGTGTTGGTGTTGGTAGCGGGTGTGGTCCCTAATGGAGGGATTAAAAGAAATAATTCCACGGCAATAAAAAGGTCTGTGTTAGTTGCTCCTCTCCAACACACAGACGACCAGTAAAACGGTCACGTGTTTATTTCTGTAAATACTTAATTATCGAACACGGACCACGTGACCTTACGTCGTCGCACCAGGAAAATTCCGACCTACAAGGAAATCCAATGAGCCAACCGGACACCCACTCGTCCCCCATCGAGACGGAGAACGCCGCGTGCGTCCCCGCACCTGTGACTCGCCCCCCCCCTCCTCCTCCCTCTGCGCGCTCCCGCGCCCGCCCGCGCGCGCCCGCGCCGATAGTACACCGGGGGAGGCGCTGGGCGGAGCCGCTGCCGGATCTCGCTTTTCGGTTGTGCAGAGGAGAGCGCGTCCGCTCCGTGGGTGGAGGGAGGCAGAGGAGGAGGAGGAAGAAGAAGAGGAGGAGGAGGAGGAGGTGCAGACGCGGGTGATGGAGCTCCGGCCCCCGGGCCTGTGAAGCTCCGGCCGGGCGGACATGGAGGAGTCGGACAGCGCGCCGTGCGCGGCGGAGGACGGGCTGCTGGCGCCGTGGCGCTGGAGCCGAACGGCGAGGGAACCGGCGCAGCTGAGGCAGAAGATCCGGGACCTGCCCGGGCTCCTCAAACACGGCCTGCATCTGCGCAAGAAGAGTGTGAGTAGAGCCGGAGTAGCGCGGGTTTCCGTCCTCCGTTATCACGTTGCGCAAATGAATGAAAGTTGCGCGCCGCGGGGGCGCGCTGGACGTGTTGGGAATGTCGCGTCGGGAATATCGGGAATGCTGCGCCGCGCTCACCTGCAGACCCCCCTCCTCCTCCTCCTCCTCTTCCTCCTCCTCCTCCTCCTCCTCCTCCTCTTCATCATCGAGCTCTAATGGCGCCTGTTTCTCACCAGAGCACACGGGTTCCAGGTTTGGGGAGAAAAAATGCCGTTTTTCCTGAAAAGGGACCTTGTGTGTGGCGGTGACGAATGGCCCGTGGGTCTGCGTGGGAGAGACGACTCAGCTCTCTGGTCTTTGGTTGCTTGGCCATAAATGGTCCTCTAAGGAGGAATAAAGCCCCCGAAGCGTGAAGGTGGTGGGGATAAGGGGTCGTAAAGTCCACTGCTGGATGTCCCCCCTGTCCCCAGGACCCAGAGGTCATCTGCTGCCGAGTGGCGGCGTTGGGCAGTCCCGCCACGCTCCACATGCTTTCAGCACCTGACCCGCTCTGCGGGGGACCTGACGGCCGCGGCGTAAGCTGATTTCTGGGCCAGTCGGCGTAAGTCTGAGGGAGCTCAGCACGCCGCCGCCGCTGCCTGATCCGGCACCTTCTAACCCTGCAAACCTGCTGGGAAGGGCGTGTGCTGCCATTCCGGGTGATTTGGATCCATCGCTGGATAATTTGGTACCTGCTGGAACCTGCCTCACTAGCAGGTTTAATATGGGGCTGAAAAATCTCCTGAACGGTGCTGCGCTTAGATGAGGCCGAGTTTGATTTGGGCCGAGAACCTCCGGGGGAGGTCAGGAGGTCAGGTCCTTCATCCTGTAGGAAGGTGAGACCTTCTACTGTGTTGGTTTAACTGATTGTAATCGGACCTAAAGACGCCGTCTGTCATTTTCTAAGCATGATGCTTATCATGAAACGTGGCCTATGTTGCATATCTGATGAAATCCGGTTATTTTACTGATAATCAGCATTCTGATTAGTAAAGAGTGCAAGGAATCCGATCAGAATCTGACGATATGAATATGATGTCAGTAGAAGTTTCTTGTTCCGTTCAGACTGTTCTATCCTGTTCTGGATAATTATGCATTCCAAAGGTTCTTAAATTCAGATGTAGGAATCGGTCTATGGCCCAAATTTCACTTTTTTTTTTTTAAACAATTCTGGATCATGTGACAAGTGCAGTGACACATAAGAGCATCACCAGACTCATACCTGGGCAGAATTAGAACACGTGGCAGAAAAGAACATCGCCATAACCGCCATAGTCACAGGGTATATGACGTGACATCGCGGACCTGCCTACGTCCATGTCACCAGCATAAAGGAGCATCGGTTCGTATTTTAATTTCACTTTCAGATTAGATTAGATGAGTTGTATATAATAGCTGTTTGCATCCTGGTAACCCGTTTCCGGCGAATCTGCAGACCTGGCACAGGCGTTAAGCTCGGTCATGTGACCCTCCCCCCCAACGCCAGGCTGCTTTGCATGAACATCGAGACTCTTACTCACAACATTGCCCTGATGTCAACATCGTGTCCCTGACACAAAAGAACAAACATTTTTGGCTATGAATTTGAAAATGCTGCTTTTTAATAAAAAAAAATAAAAATAAAAAAAAACAGTTTACAGCGTCCTTTGTTGTCTTGGTTGTGTAACGTTTTCATAAAAGTTAAACAATGTCATCCAGTAGTTTGAATGTTAAATGAAACTGGCATCAGGTGATGTTTAAAGTGTCATTGTTGGACCGTTGGAATCTTGACACGTACGTTTCTGCCGTGACGGACGCGTGCAGGGTTGCCAGTTGATGAATAGTATAGAACAGTGAATGTTATTTCTAAAGCTCCGACCGTATAGACCAGCTTTTACTAGACACGGCGCATTGACTTTGTATCTGTTCAGTATGTTACAATGTTACCATTTATATTCACAGCATTTACCAGACGCCCTAATCCAGACTTCAGTAGTTACAGGGACAGTCCCCCTCCTGGAGACACTCAGGGTTAAGTGTCTTGCTCAGGGACACAATGGTAGTAAGTGGGGTTTGAACCTGGGTCTTCTGGTCCATAGGCGAGTGTGCCTATTATTGCTACCCTTACCATAGACGTCTTCTCTTGTTTTGACAAAAACGGTGTTGCCGGATTGGGCCGTTCCGATTATTTTTTTTCCGGGATAGAAGAATTGGTCTGGTTGCATTATTAAATGTAAATTGACCACCTCAGTCCACCCAACTGGTTGGTTAATTATTTCCTGCCAGATTCATGTCGCTTCTGATGCAAAAGAACTTGCCGCTAGAACCGAGAATGAAATGCAGACAAGATTGTGAAATGCTAAAAACAGGTTCTTTTTTTGCATTTCTTTTGCATTTTTTGCATGCAAATTTTTTACTTTTGTTGCCAGATCTTTTGACAACGCTGACCTTCCGTTTCAAATGTGGGATTAACGAAAATGCTGATTTAAATTTTTTTTTTATTCTTTCCTCCTCCTCCAGCTGCCTGTTTATCCCGATTCACCATTTTAATATGTAGGCTGCAGCTCGCAAGCTGTACATCACAGGAGGCGGCTGTGTGTGAGTGTGTGTGTGTGTGTGTGTATGTGTGTGTGTTTTCTCTGGAAGACACTGTATGTTGGTGTTATGATGAAAAGTTAATGACTGAGACGGTGTTTCCGTCTTTGAGCAGCTCATCCAGCTTGACGGATTTGTGGCGAACGAGTGTGCGTATGTGTGTATACATATACACACACACACACACACACCCTGTACTACATTGTCGAGGCACGCTGAGCGCTCTAATCTGAAGGTAATCCATTTCTGCCAGATAATGACTTGCGCGGACGAAGCGAACATCGTTGCCGCCGCCACCGCGCTCTGAAGTCTCCTCTAGATAAAGTCTCTCCTGCTGCTCCTCCTCCTGTCTGTCTGTCTCCGCGGTACCCGCTGCGGGTCGGTGGTTCCCCTCTCCAGGCTCCTGCTTTATAGTATAGCCGGAACGCTGGCGCTCCGAGTGATTTGAGGGATGGATTAGGAGCATCGGGTGGGTGTTGGCGGCAGGGAAGGCAGTCCCCTCCCCCGGCCCCCTCCATCATCGGCCATCATCTCAGTGTTCCCGTAGAGACGGGGACCCTTATCTCTTCCTGCACTGGCGTGTGCTGAGCTTCGCTTCACCTCCAGCCCAAACATCCCTCTGTCCCGCCCGCGGTCAATAGCGCCGATCGAACGCCCACGACCGCTTAACTCTCACCATAACCGTCTGCTGTCGGCGGCGCAGTGTGTTTTGCTGATGCTGTGGAATGATGGGAAGGGTTGTGCCATCTGCATCTTCGCATCTTCGGCCGTACAACTTCGGGCCCTAGTTGTGCGCTGGCGTGTGTTGCGTAATAAAGCGAGGTGACAGTGATGGGCGCCGTTCTGGACCATTCCTGAGAACTGAAGAGGTTCCAAATGATGATCGCGTTAATGAGGATCAGTTTGAAATTCCCAGATCTGCCTAATTGGCCCGTCCTGCTGCCTCACGTTAGCCCAGAATGCACTGCACTTCACGCCCGTTCCACACACAGCGAGCATCCGGGCCAGATTAATAATCTGCTGGTATCCTGGTCATTTTACCTTTATGACGTCCGTGTTCTGGACCAATCCGGAACCCAGCCGTCCCTGGTTTTTACATTACATTTACATTTACGGCATTTGGCAGACGCCCTTATCCAGAGCGACTTACAACGTGCTTTCAAGTTACCATCGATGAAGAGATCAATTCCGGTTCACTAGGACCCCAACTATGAATACATCTATTTTATTCACTCTGTTGTAGATTATGTACACAAGTTCGACAACAAGAAAATTACAATTTAATCTAAATATTCTTTAAAGAGGAAGGACTTGAGCTGTCGTTTGAAGGTGCTCAGTGACTGAGCGGTTCTGACCTCGAGGGGAAGTTCATTCCACCATCGAGGGGCCAAGACGGAGAAGAGTCTAGATGAATGTCTGCCTTGTACCTTCAGAGATGGAGGGACCAGGCGAGCAGTACTGGAGGCTCGGAGTATACGAGGTGCAGTGCGAGGTGTAATAAGGGCTGTGAGGTAGGATGGGGCTACTCCATGTTTGGCTTTGTAGGCCAGCATCAGTATTTTGAACCTGATGCGTGCAGCTACTGGGAGCCAGTGGAGGGAACGTAGCAGAGGGGTGGTATGGGAGAATTTGGGAAGGTTGAAGATTAGTCGTGCTGCTGCATTTTGTATGAGTTGTAGAGGTCGGATGGTATATAGTGGTAGACCAGCTAGAAGGGAGTTGCAGTAGTCCAGTCGTGAGATTACTAAGGACTGAACCAGTAGTTGGGTGGCCTGGGTTGACAGTCTGATATTGTAGAGAAGGAATCTACATGAGTGGGAAAGATTGCTGATGTGAGTTGAGAAAGAGAGTTGGTTGTCTATTGTTACCCCAAGGTTGCGGGCTGTTGTAGAAGGAGAGAGCTGCGAGTTGTCTAGGTAAATAGCAAGATCCTGATGTGGTGAAGAATCTGCTGGAATGAATATTAGTTCAGTTTTGGTGGGATTGAGTTGGAGGTGATGGGCTGCCATCCAAGACGAGATGTCTGTTAGACATGCAGAGATTTTGGAAGCAGCATGAAGATCAGAGGGAGGAAAGAAGAAGAGGAGTGGTAGGATAAACCATGTGAGGAAATGACCTCACCAAGTGATCTCGTGTAGAGGGAGAAAAGGAGAGGACCTAGCACCGAGCCTTGAGGGACACCAGTGGAGAGTCTACGTGAGGTAGAGGTGGATCCTTTCCAAGTCACTTGGTAAGATCACTCATCAAGGTAGGAAGCAAACCACTGCCATGCTGAGCCCCGAATTCCAAGCCTCTTCAGGATTGACAAGAGAGTCTTGTGGTTAACGGTGTCAAATGCAGCAGATAGGTCGAGGAGAATAAGAACTGATGACAGTTTTGCCAATCTGGCTGCATGTAGCTGCTTGGTAACCGCCAAAAGGGCAGTCTCGGTGGAGTGAGCTGTTCTGAAGCCAGACTGGTTAGGATCCAGGAGGTTGTTCTGTGATAAATGGAGTGATAGCTGGTTGTAGACACAGCGCTCAAGGATTTTGGATAGAAATGAGAGGAGGGAAACTGGTCTGTAATTGTTAATGTCTGTAGGATCAGCAGTGGGTTTCTTTAGGATTAGAAGAACCCTGGCTGTTTTAAAGGCGGATGGTACGTGGCCAGATGAGATTGAGCTGTTTATGATATAAGAAATGAAAGGGATGAGGTTAGGGGAGATAGTTTGAAACATTGCAGAAGGTATTGGATCTAGTGGACAGGTGGTTGGGTTGCCTGTGGATATAATCTTTTTATCATTGTCACGTTTTTTTTTTTTTTAACTACAAAAGAAAGAACCACCGAGTTGGGTAACGCTAGACAACAGAACAGGATAATCAGGCTGTACTGTCCTTTATCTCCCCTCCTATTGTGTTTTTGTTCCCCCAGAAAACCAACAGGCAAATCCTGTTTGTCAGAATAATCCCACAGCGGCTGGAGGTCAGGGATGCTGCTGCTAGGCTACGCAACGCTGTTATCTTCAGCAAGGGCATAACTTTGGGCCTATCATTCGGGGGTTTTTGGGGGTGTACGGAATGTACGGAACTGAAAAGCAGCCACAGTTCACCACTTACGAAGCGCGTCTTGTATATCAGTGGCGTAAACTACGGCTTTTTGTCGTAAAGGAAACAACATATTTTAAAACTCTTAAAAACAATACTCCTCAAAGAAAGAGGGTTTGGGTGATACCAAGTATTCATTACCATGTTATTTTGCTGACAAATTATTAAGGCAAGATCATTAATTTATGTATTAATCTGAATGACTCTATTATATTGGGTTGCTATGTTGGCTGTGTCTAATTTTTGCAGGGGTCATGACCCCCTTCGCACCTCCTTTCCCTCGAAAAATGACGCCTATGATTTTTGAGCAGGCTTTTCTCGTTTTCTCTTTCTAACGTTTGGAAAGGCTGAAAGAAATATGATGTGATTTCCTGTATAAATTAGTTAAAGAGTTCTCTGTGATGTCGTTAGTTGATTCAATTACCTGCCTCGAGAAACTGGATGGATGGATGAATTGCCTTATCTTTAAACGTTTCGCTCAGCATGTAGTAGTTTGTAGACAGACCCTTACAAAATCAGTCGTTTTTGGGGGATCCCAGTTTCAAATTGGGGCGTGCCTGTTTTATTAAACAAAGGTCATAGGTCATGCTGAGATTAATTGTAACAGGGTTCTACTGGACTTTGCATTCTGTGCATAGGGGTGTAATTGCTGTCGCGTTCTTGATTTATGAGCGACCGGTCTGTGATGTCACTTCCTGTCTGTGAACCCCATTATGACCTGGTTTCTTGTTATTGATTGTGTCTTGGCAGCAGTCCCCTGACACCATTCCTGGACCGAGCACTGCACTTTCCAAACAGAAGGTAGGCAAATACACACACACACACACACACACACACCAGCATTTTTTTCAGTGTAATAATCCCACTAATTAACAATCATGCACAACTGTGCACTGCATGTGCAGTTGGATTATGTGTGTGTGTGTGTGTGTGTGTGTGTGTGTGTGTTGGAGAGAGCGAGAAAGTGCAAAATGGAATACGATGCAGTTGTTGTCACCACCTGCATGCATTGATGTCATGGTGATTGTTGTCATGGTTGTTGGTTGAAATCTGCGCTCCGCTGCTCAATTTAGTCTCAACTCATCTGATGATCTCTCTCTTACACACACACACACACACACACACACACACACAATCTCACACTCTCTATTCTACACAAACCTATGACCTCATACCGAAACCTGGATGCATTCATTCAAAACCTTATGCAAAAACCTACTGTGCAGGCACGCGCACACACACACACACACACACACACACACATTTGTTTAGTTTTTTCCTTCTGGTGTCACATGTCTTACTTACATCCATCGCCTGACATGATTGTAAATATTTAGTGAGTGTGAACGCATCTGATACGCATCTGATTGATGGCTCTCGTGTGTCTTAGTCATGTTCTCAGAGTTTCCCATGTGCCGGCCGCGCGCTGAGAAACGCCTTCCTGTCCCACGGGCCGTACCCCGCCAAGGACAAGATCCACCTAGCCAGGATCATCAGGTGAGTGTGTGTGTGTGTGTGTGTGTGTGTGTGTGTACGTGTGTGTGTACGTGTGTGTACACAGTTTTCATGCTGATATTTGTGTGTGTGTGTTTGTGTGTGTGATGCAGTGTTCCCCCCATCTTTCTGTTCCGTGTGTGTAAAGCTGGTGTTGTTTCTGCGCGGAGCTCATTTGATGTTTGCTGGTCGGATGTGTGTGTACAGGAGGAGCTACGTGGGTGTGGAGCTGGTACAGTGGCTGCTGGAGCAGTGTGTGTTTGTCCAGTGCCGGATGATGGCAGCCAGAGTTTGGCAGGTGCTGCTGGAGTTGGGAATCTTACACTCAGGTAGGACACACACACACACACACACACACACACACACAGACATAGAAACATTTCAGCATATTTTACTATATAGATATATATATATATTTTTTTATCACTACCATGGGGACACATGCATGGAGGTTCCTAGACTATTTCTCCATGCGTATTCAGACGTTAAACATACCTCACTGTTCTGGATGAAGGAATCCACACACAGACACACACACACACACACACCCTCCACCAGTGTAACTGTAAAATATTCATGTCAGCTCTACCTTGATGAAGCGGCAGACAGTTAAACCACGCCCACTCTTCATTTTTCTCCCGTTTTAGAAAAGCCTCGCACAATCTGTGTTACGGCTGTCATGGCAACAGCCTGCCAACAGGAGTGATTATTTCAGTGTGTAGGTGTGTGTGCGTCAGATCCATTTTCGATAACTGTGGTCACACACACACACACACACACACACACACAGACACACACATCACACATCACAAATGGCAATGACCAGTAACTGCACCTTGGTCTTTATAAAACCCCACTGAGGATATGGTGTCCTCAAATATCCCATAATACTCCGCACCCAGTCAGCTGGTTGTTTTTTTGCCATTTAAAAAAAAAATAAAATAGTTGTTGCTGTGATCACGGGGCCGCTGGTATCTTGGCAACAGCAATGGGGGAAATATAGCTGCCTTGGAAACCGGATCCTTCTAGAGATTCCTTCGCGGTGGACCGCCATCCTGTTCCATGCAGCCAACATTTTTATTTTGTTAATAATTCATGCAAAAAAATTAAAAAACGCTGAGGTCCGGAGAGATTAATACTATTTACTGACTGTCGTTTTCCGAAAATGTGTCAATCAGCTGTCACCATGGAATCTTGCCGATTGGTGAACCTGGTTGGGAAGCAGACGAATACTTGTAACAGGGATAAATATGCAGAATACAAAAATATATTATAAATGTCTTTACACAGATCTATGTTTTTTTTATTTGCAGCGATTGATCAAATATTTAAATTTGCTTCACACGCTGAAACATGGATGTGGGTGACTCTGAATAATACATAATATTCATGTGGATATTTTATTCATGTTGCACCTGTTGTCTACTATAGCTTGTCTAAATCAGTTAGGGCATTGTGTATTTTGACTGTGACTCTATTATCGCATTTAATTAGTCATAAAACCCACATGTCACAATGCCGCGTTTCTGATGAAGATGCGTATGAATAACAAATATTGTTCAATAATTAATTACATTTGACATTTGTGTTTGTCTTTATACAAATGTGCAAAATGTAATTTTAAAGTATAAAAAAACCCGGAAACAAATAATGACACAACACAGTTATTATGTACAGTTATTATGTACTGTACTGGAATACCCGAAATCTATGTAATAATATAATGTATTCAGTATTGTATTCAGTATTGTTTAATCACTACTAATTGTCACAATGATGTGTGTGTGCCTGTGATCAGTTGATCAGCGTGTGGTGTTTGAAGACTCCAACACCTACTACCAATTCTCGTTTGAGGAGTGTGATGCTCAGGGATGCGAATTCCGGAATGAGGACGAGTGGCAGAACGGAGTTCGCCTCCTCACACAACTCGTCCCCTATGTCCAGTTCCGCGTCGTTAGCCCGTGAGTACACGCGCACACACACACACACACACACACACACACCACACTTTCTAATGGTAGTTCTTGTAAATAGTGGAGGGATGAGGTGGCCCGACAGATCTGGGTCAGGAAGTGACCTCATAGACAGACGCAGGCTCAGCAGCAATGATGAATGAAGGCTGTGTGGGTGTGTATTCTATTCTGCATACTCAACAAAACAAATCCCACCTTCTGAGGTCACATGACCACTCCTTTCTGAGCACCCTCTGTTGTTCTCTTAACCTACCCAAGGTCTCGCGGGGCCGACGGTTACCATGACAATCCAAGGTGACCAATATTTCAATGTTGAGAAAGCAACGCTCTGTGTGTGTGTGTGTGTGTGTGTGTGTGTGTGTTCTAAAGGCTCATTTGCTCTCCCTTTACATATGAAAATAACAAGGCCATAATAGCCTGTAATGGGGTGGGGTGGTAATGGGTTGGACCTTTGGTCCGTCCTCAGCCTTGCCGTAAGCCCCTCCGTCCATCCATCTGTGTATAAATATAACTGTCCGGCGGGAGCGGCTGCTGTAAAATGAATGAGTTGAGAGGTGCGGCGCTGCACTCCGGCCGTCTGGAAGGAGACTGCGGCGGCTCCTCCCACGGGACGAGCCACGCCACGTGTCTGTCTACCACGTGTGAATTGACTTCTGTCCTTTCTGCCTGATTGCTGTTACATTTTCCCAGAAGCCTCTGTCTGGCTTGGTTAGATTGTGTGTGTGTGTGTGTGTGAGAGAGAGATTGAGCGCATCGCTCTGATGTGAGAAGCGCCATAACCGACGCAGTGTGAGGCCGATGAAAACGAAGCTCCCTGCCCTCTGATTGGTTGTTGGCGTCATGTCTCCCGGCTTCACGGCATGTTTTTTTGCGGTTCGCTCCCGTTGTCGCTGCGCGCTGCTGTGTAAACAGCTGCTCTGTGTTCCTGTAAACTTCATCATCGCCGCGCTGCGCGGAACCCACAACACCTCCAGGCAGTGGAGATAATGGGGTTTATAACACGCGCACACACACACACACACACACACACACACACAGAGGCTCGGTGGCTGCGTTTGAATGGTGCCTGTGCTGGTGGAGGACCAGATGTCACATGGGGATGGGGTCATCTGATTGGGTGGTGGCTGTGCTTCAGGTCATGAAAAATTTAGTGCCACTTTTATAGCCTCTTTATTTATATATTTCATATATAATTTGTTCGCCGGAGATGCAATGTGATTGGTTTAATTGGAGCGTTCTTGTTTGGCGGAGGGTGTAGATGGTGCCCTGTGACTCCTGCTCTTCGTATCGGTCCCGTTTGTGACTCACGCACGGATCCTATTATTAGCATCTGAATGGAGGGAAGGTGGCCTGACATTTCAGACGAGACAAACGTTGGCCTTTCAGAAGCCGATCTGACATCAGCGGTGTCTTTTTATGAGGGACAATGACCTCTGGGCAGCACCACTGCATTATGCGATTGATCCGATGAGCGGCGACCCCTGTGTAGCCCCAGTGCATTATGGGGGTTTATTAGGAAATATGGCTGTCCATACCCGATCTGTCCAGTCTGTTCTGCACATGTGCACGTTCGCAGTCTGCATCAGTTGATACCAGTAATGACCTCTGTATAGCCCCAGTGCATTATGGGGTGAATTAGAGTTTAAGTGACACCTGTGTAGTCCCAATGCATTATGTCCCAATGCATTATTTTCACAGCTGTAATTATATCTCCTGCCTTTGGGGGGCAGCATTGATGAACATTGATTATATGCAACCCAATATATATATAAATAATAGATTTCAACCAATAAACTCACAAAAATACCTGCGATGAAGACATGCACTCACTTTGTGTCTTGTTATGTTCCAGGCCGGAGGAGGACATGGAAGGAAAGAGGGACATCTGCAGTGAAATTCTTCAGATGAAAGCACTGGAGCGGCTTACGTCCACGGTGTGTGTGTGTGTGTGTGTGTGTGTGTGTGTGTGTGTGCGTGTGTGTGTGTGTGTGTGTGTGAGAAATCACTGGTCTCTACTTGTGTGTTGTGGTCCCTAGTGTGCACGCGAGTGAGACTCGGCTCGTTGCTTCGTTTTGAGCCCCATCTGTTATTGAACGCTGCCGCCATGGCGATGGGCCGTCTGGGCAGGAGAACCATCGGTCATTTAGACCACCGGCGTCAGCTGTCACTTTGTGCAAATGCCAGCATCCCTGGTGCTGCTCACACGGGACGGGTGTTTCTGTGCTGAAGCGGGTTTTCTGACGAGCTGATAAGATAATTGATGATGCACAGCAGCACTGTTCACATGTAAAAAATGTCAAACGTCATTCAAATGAGACTGTCCTGTAAGGCGGGTCTCTGAGTCCCCCTAGTGGCAGAAACCTGGAGCTGTAGCCCTTATAGTAACAGCTGGTTTGCGTTCATCTGTACTGTGCAGTGGTTTCAGTAAGCAGTGAATCTAATTAAAGTTTTTTCATCTCCCCAACAGTAACTGTGAAATAGTTTAGGAAGGGACTATCTAAAAAAAAAAAAAATACAGATTGAAAAGTGAAAGCGGTAATAATGTTGATGTTCATATGTAGAGATGTTCTAGAAGAACTGTGTGTGTGTGTGAACTAATGAATGATCTCCTACAAACAGAAGTCTACAGATGGAGAACAATCTTGTATTACATCCCAGAGTCTCTTTCTCTACACACATCATGTCATTGTTTCATGAAAAGAAAATCAGCAATAAATGCTTTAGGTAAATCAATATTTGGTTTATTTTTGACATGGGGGTTAGGGTAAATTGCTTGCAGCTTAGATAAACTGTGGTTTTGTTTTTACTCTTTTGAGTACCGTACATCAAAATATCCCTTGCTCTGGCAAGAGATTTAAAACCTCGAGGCACTTTCCTGATTCCCTGATTGGTCTGTGGCAGAGTGATTGTGTTTGGTCATCTCCTGCCGTTTGATCGGGCTTGGGAAGGGACCCCAGTGTGGAGTTGGCTGTGTGAGAATGCAAGTGTGTTGAGTTTAGAGTTGTGTTTTAATCGCCTCCCTCCTTCGTACAGGTCCAGAGCGAGCTGGCCGCAGCTCTCGCACGAAAGGCCAGGAAATCGAGTGAGTTTATGACATCATGCACCCGCACAATGACACAATGAGAGACATTCCTCGCCTCATTTAGTACAGACTGAGCTGAGCACCTGTTAGCTGCACTGGCTTTAGTTATGGCTGTGTTATTCTCTGCCTGATTTGATTGGTTGATTCGAAAATGTCTGTTCTGATTGGTTGCAGTGTCAGAAGATGACTCTGCTGAATCTGCGGAAAGCTCTTCACAGGAATCTCCAAAAGCAACTGATGTGCAGGCTAAGGTACCACACACACACACACACACACACACATACACACACTATGCTTGTCCTCAGCCACATTAAGTGACATTTAACCTTGGTGTAGAAAGAAACTGGTCTCAGGTGTACAGGTGTCAATACAACCAGAATCATCTACTGGGAATCCAGAGCCCAACACCAACTCCAACTGTACTATACATTTACATTTACAGCATTTATCAGACGCCCTTATCCAGAGCGACTTACAATCAGTAGTTACAGGGACAGTCTCCCTGGAGCAACTTAGGGTTAAGTGTCTTGCTCAGGGACACAATGGTAGTAAGTGGGATTTGAACCCGGGTCTTCTGGTTCATAGGCGAGTGTGTTACCCACTAGGCTACTACCACCCCATTACTATCGCCACCAGGCCAACACCAAGCCCAACTGTACTATCGCCACCAGGCCAACACCAAGCCCAACTGTACCATCGCCATAAGCCCAACACCAAGCCCAACTGTACTGTTGCCACCAGCCCAACAACAAGCCCAACTGTACATTCACCACCAGCCCAACACCAAGCCCAACTGTACCATCGCCACCAGCCCAACACACATCCAACTGTACCATCACATGCTATACACAAGCCTCACACCCCTATCATGTCTTCAGTAATACTCCCAACTTTTGATGCCTACATTTGATCTCTGTCAGGACTGAGAGGGTTAAAGGAAGTGTGGTGGATGTGGCATGTGTATGACGTGTGACTGTCGTGATCATGTTTGTTTTCTTCAGGAACAAACGTGTGTATTTGCACTTGTGTGTATGGGGGAGGGATTGGGCTACTTTGTGTTTCCATTGAAACCCAAGTAAAAGCTGATGAAGGAGTTTTCACTCTAAATGCTTGTGTGTGTGTGTGTGTGTGTGTGTGTGTGTGTGCCTGCATCCTGTTGGTTAGGCTGTAGGTGCTCGTTATGGCATGTGGGGTAATTACCCTCCTCCCATGTCTCTTTACACTCATCCTCAAATGAAGGCCCTGCTCCTTGTCATTCACCGCGCTGACGCTCGCCCTGCGTGAATGTGGCACAGCAAGACGCTGGCTTTGGGATGAAAGTTCATTGGTTGGCCATCTTTATACAGAACTGTGCAAAAAAAAAAATACAAACCAGTTTTCAAAAATTCTAATTTTGGTAAAACAATATCGCCGGTTTTCTTAGCTGCATGCAATTTTGTAAACGTAACAACCCCCTATGCCCAATATTGATCAATTATTGATTTAACTAAAGTGTATAATGAAGACATGATGTTGTTCTCTGTAGATGTTCTCCATCTGTATAATTTAACTTTTCTAGATCATTCATTAGTTTACAGAGTTAGGAGAGACGGACCCCATTGTCTCTACATATCAACATGGACATTATTACCACTTTTACTTTTTTGGGTTTTACAATTTTAAGATAGTTTCACTGCTTCTGTACAGTACTGCACTTTACAACACTGTCTCATGTTTGTCGGGCGTTTCTGGGATAGAGGGGACGGTCACTCACAGGAAGTCGTTTGTGTGGGTCCTAGAGTCTACGTGGCTGAAATACAAGTGGCTAAAACCAGACGGCCCCTCCCCTGGACCTTACAAATCACCTCCTGAGGCACTCTGTGTGTGTGTGTGTGTGTGTGTGTGTGTGTAAACAAGTAAACAAACACAGGCTCTAAATATAGTCCACTTGTATGATGTTAAACCCAGATTACAGGTCATGTGACCTCTGTCAAACTCATGAAGAGACATAACACACAATAAGAATGTCACTTACTAACGTACTCGACATGCAGCACACTCTATCTCCATCTCACACACACACACACACACACCTACACACCTACACACCTCTGCCTTGAACATGCACAGTCTTGCTTAATTTGGCGTTGAGATGCATCTAAATTACTGACACACACTCTGTTTGGCCACTTCAGCACGCTTTGCTTTGAAACTGAACTCCCACCTCTAAAAGGGGAGGGGCCAGACACACTGACACAGAGGAGCCTGCCCCCACACACTGATCACATCCCCACGCTCAAACACGCTGCACTGCAGGAGTTTTCCAGGCGGCGGTGGATGAAAGTTCTGGAGCGGAGCGGAGCGTACTGCCAGGATGGGCGCCGTGTCGTGGGACTGTGGGCTGAAGTACCTGTTCTCTCTGCCCCCTGTGCTGCAGCAGGGGGGTGTCTGTGCCCTGAGGTCCCAGGATGAGCTGTCCCGCCTGGAGATGGTGCAGAGACTCGCTAAGGATGGCTGCCGCTTCCTCCAGAACCAGAGCTACCGCGTACCGGATCGGAGCAGCGGGGTGAGGACTCTGTGTGTATTTATACAGGTGGTGTGTGTGTGTGTGGTTGTACAGGTGGTGCAGTGATAATCTGTGTGTATAATGTAGTTGTGTGTGGGTGTAACGCGCCGTACACGACCCAACATTGACAATATTTCATATAATTGATTTGACCCAGACAATTCCATCCCTTGTTGGGTTGGTCGCCAACATTTTCAAGGTGTAACCAATGACGCCCCATAACTTGTATTAATCTGGCCCACCATCAAGGACTTGGCCGTTACTGGACATCTGCAGGTGTGTTGTTAAGTGTTGGAAGTGACAGGGTGAAAAGGTCACACAAGGCTCAAAAGTATACAAATATTTACTATATTAGTCTCTGTGTGTTTTTCATTGTGTGTGTAGTTGTACTGTTGTGTAGTGATTGTCTTTGTGTAGTTTTGATGGTGTATGGAGGTCTGTGGAAGCATGTGGAGGTCTATGGACACATGTGGAGGTCTGTGGAGATATGTGAAGGTCTCTGAAGATATGAAAGTGAAAGCGAATTGAATGTCATTATGGTACACTGCAGCACAGTACACGGTGCATGAAATGTGTCCTCTGCTTTTAACCCTTGGTGAGCAGTGCTTTGCCTAGTGGCACCTCAGTGGCACCTTGGCCCCTCAGGGTTTGGAACGGCAACCTTCTGATTACGGGGTCACTTCCTTAACCGCTATTGCCACCATTGCCACCACTGAAGGTCTGTGGAGGTTTATGGAAGTGTGTGGAGATATATGAAGCTGTGTAGAGATATGTGAAGGTGTGTGGAGGTCTATGGAAGTGTGTGGAGAGGTATATGAAGCTGTGTAGAGATATATGAATGTGTGTGGAGGTCTATGGAAGCATGTGGAGATGTGTGTGAAGGTCTATGGAAGTCTTTAGAGGTCTTTGGAGGTGACGTATGGAGGTGTGAGGAGCTCTGCTCGTGATTCATGTCTGGTGCCTGCAGGGCAGAAACAGCAAGTGCCAGAGTTTTGTGTCTCAACAGTCATGTGATCGACTGAGCGCCTGTCTGCACCAGTCAGCCCAGCTTTAATTCTACTTGTGTTACTGGTTTGATGTTTTTGCTGCTTTGGGATTTTTTGTTTGTGTAACTTCCACCAAATTACTGAATTTATGAAACATTTAGCAATAATAATATTTATTTTACTTTCTAAGGTGTCCACAATGAAAAACAAACCAGGTGATTGCCACGTGGTTTTAAAAATGATTGTTTCCTAGCAACAACAGTGGAAAATTTCCCCTTGATTTGGTCAGACAGTGTTGTCCCCACAGCTGTGGCTCAGCCAATCATATTGTAGGACACAGTCCTGGTTGAAGTCTCCGGCCGCTGCAGGTTGGTGATATGAAATCTCTCACATCGCCGACTGGCTCCCAATTGGCCACCGTCCCCTATCGCACTTCCTGCCATTTAACCGCGTCACCATGGTCACCACGGGGCTCAGCTGCGCTGGGGAATTTCTGATCACCTGTTTCCACGGTGATTTGCCTTCTCCTCAGTGAATATCTAAAATGGGAGGCCATTATCTTCTGTTTTCTGGACTTCAGACACTTCAGGCTTTCCATGAATCAGAAAAATGTATTAATTACAGAGGATTCATGAAAATTGTGTGTCTTCTTTTTCATTTTGTTCTTCACAAGTCTTTTCGAGAAATGATGCGGTTCTGCCAACCTGCTGATCAGGCCATTATTTTTAGTTATTAGGAGGAGGACGGGGGTTACTGTTGAACGCACACACACACAAAATTGCAGTAAAGTGCTCAGGAACACAGGAAGGGAACACCAAGTGCTTCCTGTTAGCTTTTCATGAAGCCCCCGTCCTTTCCTGTCCCCCCTGCATAGGTCTGGCATTGAGCGTGAGAACGCAGACAGGCCGCTGTGTCCCTTGGTGAGACACTCCTACTAATGGGCAAGCATTAATAAATTTGTCAAGAAAACAGGACTAGAGGAGTCATTCAGGACTAATTTATTTACCTGAATGACTCCTCTAGTCCAAATTTATTAATGCTTGTCCATTAGTAGACGTGGGGTGAAGAACGGGCAGGAAAGAGGAAAGAGGGAGGATTGGGTAATGTCCTGCTGGCCGCGTGGAGTGGAGAACAGGAAAAGATGGAAGGAAGGAAAGGAAAGAGTTTTTGTGGTTGAGCAGAAGATTCCAGAAACATGACCGGTGCTTCCCAGTTTTGGACACCTGGGTCGGTGTCATCCAACAAGAACCGGTCTTCTGCCAAAATCTTAAAAAAAAAACAAAAAAAACGAAGTGGAAGTCACTGTGAAGCACAACACACAGTGACACCACAAAATGTGTCCCCCTGTATTTAACCCTCAACCTTAGTGAGCATTGGGCAAGATTCGCTCATTGGCACCTCAGTGGGTCCGCTTCCTTACCCGCTAGGCCACCACTGCCCCACTGCCTGCTGGCCTTCTGGACCATGTGCTCGCCATGCACTTCTGATGCCCTGGGTCAAAAGGTTGAAAACAAATTTCCCACATTTCGGAATTTAAAATGATGCGGACTGACCCTGCAAAGAATATATATATTTTTTTTTTAATGAAGGTATGTGGAGGTATATGAAGGTGTGTAGAGATATGTGAAGGTGTGTGGAGGTCTATGGAAGTGTGTGGCAATGTAAAGATTCTTTTTTTTTTTTTTTTATTGAAGGTATGTGGAGGTATATGAAGGTGTGTAGAGATATGTGAAGGTGTGTGGAGGTCTATGGAAGTGTGTGGAGAGGTATATGAAGCTGTGTAAAGATATATGAATGTGTATGGAGGTCTATGGAAGTGTGTGGCAATGTAAAGATTTTTTTTTTTTTTTTTCCTGTTTCTTTTTTCTTAAATGCTGCCCATTGAAGTACATTTTTACTTCATTCACTTTTTGTTTGATTTGGCTGGTAGAGTCTGTTAGGTGAGCCACTGTGTGTGTGTGTGTGTGTGTGTGTGTGTGTGTGTGTGTTAAGGGAGTTCAGGATAATCACACAGCCAGGCCAGAATTATAGGGTGGACACCGGTGCAACCGGCGCGGTGCTCAACCCCCCACCCCATTCTGCCACAGCACTTCCTGTTGCTGTCCGCCCGTCAGTGGTGCGATAACCAGGCCAAAGATGTCAGTTCCCAGCAAACACGGTGACTTCCTTCCCTCCTTCTGTCTTTCAGCGCTGTGCTGTAACAGACCACAAAGTCCCAGGTTCAAACCCCACTTACTACCATTGTGACACTTAACCCTGAGTGTCTCCGGGGGGGACTGTCCCTGTAACTACTGATTTTGCAACGCTCTGTATAAGGGTGTGTAGTCCTTGATTCCTGATCTTAGACACTGTTACTGGTCCAGCATGGTAAGACCTGACGACCATCACACGTCTGGTGCCAGGAATGGATTTTTGATCCGGCACCCTTGAACTCCGTCAGTTTTGTTCTCACATGCGGGGTTTAAAACCCGGGCCCTTTAAGCGCTGCACGGCGCGGCACTCTGTGTTCCAGTCTGGGCTCATCACCTCTTAAAATTCCATCATGTCCCTTTATGGAGTTTGAGGTGGATTGAAAGCGGGGACGTCCGGAATGTAAAAATTCTGTCCAGGTCCTCTTAGGGAGCATGGTTTGGACACGCTGTCACCAGTAAGAACCCTGCTGTACCCCCCCCCCCCCCCCTCCGGAATTCTCCCATCTTCAGGCTTCCTGGACTGTTTTCCCGAGGCCCATTCTAACAGACTCGTGACAGGAATGTGTTATGTAACACATACAAACCCTCCCATCGTTCCACTAAGTCCATGTTCACATCATTTCGTCTGTGTGTGTAGGGGGTGGCACTGTAATTACAGCTGTGTTGGGACTGGCCTGTTCAGCTCCCTAGGGTGGCACGGAGTTGTTTTTGGAAATGAACGAGAGGAACGCGGTCTCTACAGATAAACACGCCGCTTATCAGATTTTTTTTTTTTTTATTTCTCCCAGCCTGGGCCATTTTTTTTTGCCGTGTTTGTATAAAGTTGCATAACTGCAATGGCGGTGGGAGTGGACGCGGGAACGGAATTGGCGGTCAGAGTTTTGGGTGGGAACGCTTCGTTTCTGTCTCCGGCCGTATCTGTTTGAGGAATGTCGAGGGGAATGGCGGCCAACGACCCCCGTGGCGGTTCTCCCCCCTGGAGAGGGTCAAGTGTTGTTACGTCAGACTTGACCCCTGGTGACCCTAAACCCTTCACCTAGTCAGAGTGAGTTCACATGTGCCCGGTCCCCATGTCCATTTCCCAGCAGCCCTTGCTCCAAGGTTGCATAACAGAAAGTCACCTTTTCAATATCCATATGTCATCTGACCGTGTGTGTGTGTGTGTGTGTGTGTGTGTGTGTACAGCTGTGTTTAGTTTGGCTTCACTTTAATATGAGGATGTTCTGTTTGGTGTTGTTAGCAGTGTCATGTGACGTTCTGTTCTGTTCTGTCCATCTGAGGTTCAGGGTCACGACCTTTATCACATATTACACATGCTTAGCCAATCACGTTGTAGCCCGGGGCCCAGTACGCCACGCGGCAAAACAGGCAATCACATGTCTCCGGCGCCCAGCCAGGCCAGATGCAGCACACCTGGGCTGCCATCTCCGGTGACATCACAGCGCCTCACCAGGATCAGGTGGTGATTTTAGCCGCTGACTCACTGTGGCGTGTGTGACTCAGGTGCCTTGCACGCGACGCACTAACTACTACCGCACGCCACAAGCGAAAGTTCCGTAATGGAGGCCGAGCACAGGGTCCGAGTGGAGTTTTATCAGCAGGAAGTTATGGCTTCTGCACATCTGCATCCTCAGGTGTGTGTTGCTTTCATCGCCACATCAAAAGTTCCCCTCTGCGGCGTGTCGAAATCCGAAATCCGGTTAGCGCGCAGCAGCCAGGCCATCTGGAATTATTCTGTTCTAACGAAAGGAAGGACTTCCAATGAAACCTAATTATGCAGAAGCAGCATTGGGACTGATTCTGTCACAACTATTTCCTGTTCCTGTCTGTCAGTGTTGTATTTGAGAGGCTGGTGATTGATGAGGGAACAAATGGTGCTGTTTTGGGTGCTGGTCGGTCTGGGTGCTGTGTCTGGGTGGGGTGTGGGTGCTGTCTATTAATATCCAGTTGTAGGTGTCACCTGTGTCTTTTTGTTTATTTAAAGCATCTGTTGACAATCACATTGATGATCGTACTGTATCTCTCAGGGAGAGGGCGTGGTCCGGGTCTGCCTGAAGGAGCGGGGTCAGGACGTGTTGGTTCTCCAGAGGGTGTCGTCGGAACGCCCGTTGGCACCGGCAGCGGGAGGCGTGAAGGAGGAGGAGAGCGACAGGAGGTGAGACGTGGCCGTCGTCTTAATCACCCCCTTTCCTCGCCCCCTCAATCATTTCTCCTCAATCAGTCTGCCCTGCAATCACTGTCCACACACACACACACACACACACACACACACACAGCCTGCAGTACACACAGGAGGAATGAGTGTGCATTCTTCTGTGACGTGTGTGTTTGTGTGAGAGTAATTATGTGTGTGTGTGTGAGTGTGATTAGTGTGTACTTTTCCCTGGCTTCTTAAGTAGAACGAGAGCCATAGGGCTGAAAAGCGAGAGAATATGGTTGCGGTGTGTGTGTGTGTGTGTGTGTGTGTGTGTGGCTGGTCTGGCCGCAGGGAATGCAACTGTGCGTGTGTGTTTTTGGGTGTTCATGTTTTAGCTTGCCGGAAGGACAGTGCAGTTCTGTGTGTGTGTGTGTGTGTGTGTGTGTGTGTGTGGTACGGGGAGTGTCTTGAGCAGCGAGGCAGGCAGAGCCGAGTGTCGGCCGCCAGTGAGAGCTCCGTCAGTCAGTGGGGTGGAGCTGCTGCTGCTGCTGCTCCAGCTCGGAGCACCGGGCCTGGCGTCTCCGCGGAGGCACCAGGATGGGCAGCGCGCGTCAGCACCTGCTGGAGAAGCGCGCCACCCTGGTGGAGGAGGAAGACGATGACGACGGTGAAGAAGACACTGACTCGGAGGGCGGCAGCAGCAGCAGCAGCAGCAGCAGGAACTATGTTCAGGAGCCGGGCGGTTGTACCTTCGACGTTCCGTACTTCCGCTACATCGATGAAGAGGAGGGCGATGAGGAGCAGGAGAGGGGCGGGAGGGGAGGCCACGCCCGCTCGGCCGAGGAAGACTACTCGTCCTCTTCTCTGTCCGACAGGTACGTGGTGGTGTCCGGCACGCCGCAGAAGATCCTGGAGCACCTGCTGAGTGACATGCGGCTGGACGAGCAGCAGGGGGCGACGGAGAGCCGGGAGACAGGTGGGGAACGGACACACGCACACACACCATAACACGGTGAAGTGCTCTGCGACTCCACTTCCGTTCCAGACTGACGGTCCTGCTCGACGCTCGAGTTTTTGTGTAATTAAGCTGAAGCCGCAGGTGATTGTTTGACGATCAGCAATAATGTACCGTTTTTTTTTTTTTTTCTTAATTTATGGCCGCTGGTTGTGTAGCAGCCTCTGCGTTGTCGGGCTTATACCGAAAAACACGCAGGAATGCGTCAGCAAGCCGGGACAGTGCAGCTTCCAGGAATGTGGCCTGTGCATCAGCTGGGTCGTCCTGCACGCAATCGAAGGTGTGAGTGTGAGCAGCCGGTGAGGAAGATCTCCAGCTTTCCTCGCTGCTCCTCACGGCGACCACCTGTGGCCGTGGGTGTGACTGGAACACCTGAACTGGATAATGAAAACTTTTGTCCCTATAGTGCATCCCAGTGGGCGTGTATGAACTTCACTGCAGAAAACTAAGCCGTGTGCATGTTTGTTTCTACCTCTTTGTGTGTGTGTGTGTGTGTGTGTGTGTGTGTTCTCCCACTTCTTCTCGCTCTGGGCCGCACATCCTGATGTGCCTCTAATTACCGGTTGACCTGCGGCTCGGCAGCCTCTTCCCCCCTAATGACTTCGGTCCTCCTCCCTCGTGTAATCTCACTCCCCCTGGCCAATCAGAGAGCAGCTCAAAAAGTGTGGCGTGTGTGTGTGTGTGTGTGTGTGTGTGTGTGTGTTTGTTTAAAAATAGATGTGTGGGTGTGGAGGCCAGCATATAAAAAAGAATATAAGACTGTACCCATCTATTGTCTGCTTAAATGTCAGTGTGGGTGGGATGGGGTCGGGGGAGTTAGATGGAGTGAAATGTCATGTGGTTGGGTGAAGGTCAGAGGTCACGTTGATTGTTCATTGAATCATTGGATGCTAAAAAGCAATGTTTAATAAATCTCTTTAAATACTAATTTATATTACTGATTTATAAGTCAGTCAGTGTTTGGGGTCAGAGGTCATTTCATTTGATGTCCAGTTGTTTCATGCAGTGGTCAGATTACACTATTTTATAAGAATTTCTGTAGTGTTTCTGGACTCTTGACACGTTTTCAGAAGCGTTTGTCTCTACATTTTCAAGTTAACTCTGAAATGAGTATCGGTCTGAAGGTCTGAACATTTGGTGGCGCTCCAGGCAGGCATTAAATGTAAACGTGATTGTGAAAGGTTCTGCCTGGGCGGGGTCTCGGGTGAAAAAGATGGAGGCTGACGCCCGTTACTAGAGAGAGGAGTGAAGGAGATTGAAGCTATGAAGCTGAGGTTCATGGCTGCATTATTGATGGTTGGCGCTCCATAATTCATCTGCGTGTCTGCTTATTTTTTTTCATTCCTTGGCTCTTAGATGCTTCTGCCTCATGACTGTCCTGATTTATTTCCAGAAAGTGGCACAATTACTGTGGCAGAACAGTTAATGCTACATTAGTACAGATAGTACAGTCCGGGTACAACGTCTGCATGGTAGGAATTCTAGTAACGTACAGCATTTACCAGACGGCCTTATCCTTACTGCCCCGCCCCCCCCTCACAGACACGATGGTAGTAAGTGGTGTTTGAACCTGGGTCTTTGTGATTTTCCCGCTAGGCTACTAACATCCTTAGTAACCATACATACTTGTCAGTGGTAGGTTATTCTGGTTTGCACCGTACTTTTAGAACAGCGTAGAACTGGTCATGGCACCCACAGAATGTTTTAGAACATTGAGGTATAGTATGGTAGTGTAGAATAGTTCATGGTTATTTTTGTTAGCGGTAAAATATGGAAAGTACGGGACCTTTAGTTTAGGGGTAGGAGCCACAAAGTCCCGGGTTCAACAATCATGTCCCTGAGCAAGACACTTAAGCCTGAGTGTCTCCAGAGGGACTGTCCCTGTAACTACTGATTGTAAGTCACTATGGATAAAGGGCGTTGGCTAAATGTCACAAATGATGTATTACAGTAGATTTTTGGTCGTCTGGTTATTTCAGTATTAACCCTCCTGTTTCAGAAATGCTTCTGGATGACTTCCTGTTGACGTACCTCGTGTTCATGTCCACGAACGACCTGTGCCAGGCCCTACTAGGCCAATATCCTTTCTCTGATTGGGTGGAGGGGGGCGTTCTGATATTTGTGGGATTTATTTCAAACTCTGATTTGATTGGCGGTTGGGAAAGTGCGTCTTAATGCTTATGGTTAGGAACAGAGTTCACCCCTGGTCATTCCTTAACCCCCAACCCACCTACTGCAACAAGCACTGCAAAGGGAAGGAGGAGGGGAAGGAGGCCCTCTACAGGAAGCGCAAGGTTCTGCACCTGGTGTCGCAGTGGAGTGTGCTTTACAAGGACTTCCTGCGTGAGGAGGAGCATGTCAAGCTCTTCATGAAGGTGAGAGAGGGTTGAGGGTTGACATTCTTGTAACTTTTGTTGTGGGTTAAGCGACTGTGTTGTCGCAAGCAGGAAGTGGCTGCCGTTCCTGTAGTCTTTGTGCAGCACATGCCAACCATCACGTGTTGATATAATTTTACAAAACAATTTATACAAAATTCTACATTTGATCCCCGCTGTGATAAATGTGGGAGTTGAGCAGGCGTCCCTTATCCACATGTCCTGAAAAAGTGAAAGTGAAGTAATAGTCATTGCACAGCAAACGGTGACACAACAATGTCCTCTGCTTTTAACCATCACCCTTGGTGAGCAGCGGGCAGCCATGACAGGCACCCGGGGAGCAGTGTGTGGGGACGGTGCTTTGCTCAGTGGCACCTTGGCGGTTCGGGATTCAAACCCGCAACTTTCTGATTGCGAGTACGTTTTTCTTACCCACTAGGTCACCACTGCCCCACTGGTCATGTCCTAACATGGAAAGATATCAGAGGGACATTTTTCAAATTTAGTCTCTAATTTTTAAATGCACTAATTGCACCAGGAGTATTTTCAAGCATTCAGGTTAAAAGCCCGGTTTCTATGTTCACTATGTTCTAATGCAATAAAAACATTAATTTTGACGTCATTAGAATGCTTAGTGAGTTCGTGTTTATTTATTTTTAATATGTTGGTGCTATTGATTTTGTGTGGTTTAGAACAGGTTGCTGGACGGTGTTTAGAACAGGGACACTTGCTACCACTGTGTCCCTGAGCAAGACACTTAACCCTGAGTGTCTCCAGGGGGACGGGATTCTCTGGTCCATTGCCTGTCACCGTGTCTTTTACTGCAGAAGTCTGCTGATTGGCTGGAACACGAGGGGACGATAGGCGAGGTGTCAGGGCTTAAAGGGTTTAATCGTTTTTGTGCCGTGGGCCACACTTTCATTTATTCTGCCAGATGAAACGTTTAACGTACCACTGTAGAACCGCTGCGCTCTGTTCAGGCCTGCAGCTACCATGGCAACCAGAGTTCCCACTGTGGATTATCACAGAGCTACTGTTCCAGGTGATGGTTACCCTGGTAACCATCATAATGTGGGCGATGGCCAATGTTTTTGAATGGGAGGAGCTGTTCAAATAGGAGTCACTATGACGACAGCAGTAATCATATGTGTGTGTGTGTGTGTGTTTGTGTGTCCCAGACTCTGTACCGCTACGTTCTAGAGGATGTGTATGAATATCCGACCTTGGAGAAGGACCTGAAGGAATTCCAGAAACTTCTGCGCCGTCGACAGTGAGTGTGCACATCTAACACACACACACACACACACACACACACACACACACACAACTGTCTATTTATGGCCACATACTGTAATTGCAGCACTGATTTGACTGCACTGTAACCATGCATACGAAATCCCAGCAAAACAGGAAGTGCTCTTGCAGCGACAGTGTGCAGCAAACAGAGGCGGCCATTATCCTAGATTGATGAATGGACTGATAAATTGCGGCGCCGCCGGGTGTTCAGTTCAGACAGTGACACTTTTGTGACCCCTGATTTGCCAACCCTGCTCGATGTGGCCAGAGCTGTCAGGGACAGTGTCTGCACAGGTGCAAATTTCGGGTCATTACAGATGAGGTCGGCGCGTCCTCGCCAGTCACATGACCAGAGCTGAGGCCTGGCAGCATATGGCGCCTGAACTCCGGGCAGATGGGTGATGTGTGTGGGCGGTGCTGATTGGACGAGAGGACACGAGCCTGAGAGACTAATGACCATCTGAAGCAGAATGTGTCTTCAGAATGCCCTCGAGTTAATCAGACTGTTGTCATGACGACAGTTAAGGCGTGTACACTAGAGTTGTGGAAACTGCATTGAGATGTAAAAGAGTCTGATTATGATCCATCGCCGCAAAATAAAGCATTTTCAGATGCTTAATTTTGATCTGATTTGAAATACATGATATTCAGTGGCAGAATACTGAACACTATCTCCTCATACTCCAAAAAATTTATTTAATGTTGAGATTTAGTTAATACTACAGATGGGAATTCAATTTAATGTACACAATGACTTTATATTTTAAGTGTATTAAAAACAAAACTAAACATACATCTTACAACCTCATTCAAAAAAAGACTTTCACATCTTTCAGATTCGAGGAAAGTTTTGTATTGTTTTTTGTATTGATTGTATACAGTGATTGAAAAAGTGAAGACGTGAAAGTGAAGTGATTGTCATTGTTAAACACTGCAGCACAGCACACAGTGAAATGTAGTCTCTGCATTTACCCATCACCCTTGGTGAGCAGTGTGCTGCCGTGAAAGGCGCCCGGGGGGCAGTGTGTGGGGACGGTACCTTGGTCAAGGGGACCTCAGTGGCACCTTTTGATTACAGGTCCGCTACCTTAACTGCCATTGCCCGTCACATGATGGATGAATTTGGCGTTTGCGCAGTTGGTCTTGTGGGTTTGTGGGGAGAAGTTAGGACGATGTGTGAGTGGGGCCATTATAATCCCCATCGGGACGCCCTGTCCATCCCCGCGGACTTCCTGTGTCTGTGGTGAGAGCAGTGGCCTTGCGAGTCCAACGCTGTCTCAGACACACACAGGCCAGCTGTTTATTACATGCTGCATTGTTCAGATTTTAATCTTCTCCCTCATCTCCTCTTTCAGCACCGTAGATGATTACACTCCACACCAAAAGGTGAGGGATAATGAAAACCCACACTGTGTGTGTGTGTGTGTGTGTGTGTGTGTGTGTAGATGGGATTGTGGGTTTTGTATCACTTTTTGATGAAATGAGAGATGGACAGATGTGTCCTTTTTTCCTGTTCAGGAAGGGGCGGGGTTTAACAGACTGTGTTTGTTCCTCTGCACAGAACAAGGCTCTGTTCCAGCAACTGAGTCTGAAGGAGAGCTGCATGCCACTGCGGGGGACGCCGAGTGAAAGCAAGGAAGGTGGGACACACTCAAAATATTCACACTTCAATACAAACCATTATGGACGATGTCTGGCGTCCTCTGCACACTGTCATTAACAACCAGAGGAGCCTGACTGGACACTGGAACCACAGACGCAAAAACTCCCACAAGCCATCGAAATGGATGACCCACTACCATTGAGTCCCTGAGCAAGACACTTAACCCTGAGTGTCTCCAGGGGGACTGTCACTACTGATTGTAAGACGCTTTGGATAAGGGCGCCGTTATTTAGTGTGTCTGTGGGATCGTTGCTATTTTTATACTTAAATATAAAATATATTTCTTGTATTGTGGTGTAAAATACCACACTCTGGACTTTGAATCCAGTCATCAGGGATCAAATCTCGGTGGAACCGAACTTACCGTGACCAGACAAAGTGAACTTCGTATAAGGAAGTGGACCGTAAGGGTTGCGGGTTCAAATCCAGACCTGTCAGGGTGCCACTGAGGTCCCCTTGACCTAAGCACCGTCCCCGCACGCTGCTCCCCGGGCGCCTTTCATGGCTGCCCACTGCTTACTGAGGGTGATGGTTAAATACAGACGACACATTTCGTTGTGTCACCATGTGCTGCAGTGACAATCACAATAACAATTTTGCTATTAATATCTTTATATATTGTACCGCTGAATTTCCTGGAGGAACCTTCCTGATGGATTAATACAATTCTACCAACGTACCAAGTAGTTATAATGCTGTGTCGTGTGTGTGATTGTGTGATCCAGTACTCTGCCGTGTGTACATCAGTCCCGACTCGTACGTGAGTGTCAACACTCGGCCGTCAGTCGTGGCTCAGGAGCTGCTGCGCCTCACTGCAAACAGGATGGAGAGGGCGGAAGAGGACATGATGCTGGTGCTGCAGACGTACAGTGGAGGTAAAAACACACACACACACACACACACACACACACACACACCTGAAATTACCTGCTGACGTCTTCATGGCTTCTCTCTCTGCGTCCCTGCAGAGAAGCGGGTTCTCCAGCCTCACGAGGGCGTGTACACAGACTCACTGACGCTCCCCGGCAGGCTGATGGTGTGTCAGAGGGACCTGTGTGAGATTATGGTATGACCTCCGACCTCCCCGCGTCCCTGGTGAACACACGCATTCCAGTTTCACGCAGCTCCCCCTCTTTAGCTCCAGTACACGATCGCACGACCTCTGAACTTTACAAGCTCACCGCCCCTCTCTCCCCGCACAGCCGCCCTTGACCGAGTGTCCTGAGCTCAGCCAGAGACCCATTCGCCTGCTGGGCATGAACACCTGGGACGTGGCGGTGGCCCTCACCAACCTGGACTGGGGCCTGTTCAACTCAGTCCACGAGGTAGAGATCCCCTGACAGAACGTAGCAGCTAACACACCCTCCACAAAGTCCCAGGTTCAAACCCCGATTACTACCACGTTGTCCCTGAGCAAGACATTTAACTCTGAGTGTCTCCAGGGGGACTGTCCCTGTCACTACTGATTGTAAGGCGCTCTGGATAAGGGCGTCTATTAAATGCTGTATTTCCCGGTTGTCCCGCCCTGCAGCAGGAGCTGGTTCACTATACGCTGAGTCGGCAGGCCAGCAGCCGCCACACGGTGGCGCTGGAGGTGCTTCTGCAGCGCTGCAACGAGGTGCAGCAGTGGGTGATGTCCGAGGTCCTGTTGTGTCCCTCCCTCAGCAAGCGTGTCCAGCTTCTGAAGAAGTTCGTCAAGATCGCAGCGCAGTAAGAGAACAGGAGTGACACCCCTAAACTCCGCTGGATTACATCAAATGACATTTAGTTTGCTTATAATCCCACTAGCGGGCAAATCTGGGTTGTTGGTGCGAGAACTTCTGACCGCTGTCCTTGTTTCTCACGAACGCAGCTGCAAGGCTCAACGCAACCTCAACTCCACGTTCGCCATCATCATGGGGCTGAACACTGCGGCAGTCAGCCGCCTCAACCAGACGTGGGAGGTAAGGGTGTGTGTGTGTGTGTGTGTGTGTTTGGAGAATTGTGTAGAAGTTCACGTTTTTTTCTTCTTTCTTTTTCTTTTTGTCCTCTTTCACAGAAGGTTCCGGGGAAATTTAAGAAGCTTTTCTCTGAGCTGGAGCTGCTGACGGTGGGCTTCCCTATCTCCAATTTGTCATGTGACCGAGGTTAGCCCCGTTCTGACCTTTTGACCTCTGGATTTTTGCAGGACCCCTCCCTGAACCACAAGGCCTACCGGGACACCTTCCGGAAGATGAAGTCGCCCAAAATCCCCTTCATGCCGCTCCTGCTGAAGGGTACGTCAGGGTGGGGTTCAGTGCAGTTGAGGTTCATGGGATAAAATGACTATGTTGATGACTATGACGGATGTAATAAAATTTCACTCCAGACATCACCTTCATACACGAGGGGAACAAGACGTTTCACGATAACCTCGTCAATTTTGAGAAACTGGTGAGCCTTTTGCTTCTATCAATCCATATATGATGTGTGTGTGTGTGTGTGTGTGTGTGTGTATATATATATATATATTAGAGGTGGGCATAGATTAATTTTCTTAATCTCAATTAATATCACTGTAATCTTGGAATTAATCTAGATTCATCTAGATTAATGTAGATTAATCTGGCCGTTAAAATGGCTCATTTGAATTCTGACGAAGGCATTCAGAATACGTGTGCTACCCAAATAATGACTAAAAGTAAGTCTTTGAGAACGGGTTTCTCAAGCCAGGTGGCGCATTAGACCAGGGGCTCATCTCCTGTTTCCAAAATGCATCACAAACTGCTTGAGAAAGCAGTTCTACTATGATAATTGGTGATGAAAATAAATTATGTTCAATAAGATATACTTGTGTTTACCAACTGTTTATTCAGGTAAATAGCTGCATCCATGTTACCACGTCACGTTTGATGTGGTCATTTCACAGTTTGAAGACTCGTTCTCGCCCCCTACAGTGCAATTCGGCTAGGTATACATCCGCGCTAAAATATCAAGGTGAAAGTCATCATAGTGTAGCGGTTCTTCTTCTGCGTATTTAATTTCGTTTCTTGAACCACAAATGATGAGCTGACACCCAAGAGATTTTCTGTTCAAAGTGTATTCTGTACAAAAAGCAAGGTCGCGTCAGAACATCGCGTCAGAACATCGCGTCACACATCGCGTCTTTCTGCACCTCTCAGTATTAAAAGAACATAAAAAAAATATTCACAAAATAACACACATGCAAAATATTCCTAATATGTACATAAATTAAAATTAAAGAAATAACTTTTTGCACACAAACCCCATGCACCTCTCACAACTCACGCCATGTGTCCAAGAGAACTAAATCGGGTCTCCAAAACAAAACAAAATAAAAGTCTTTAGAAAATAAGACACAAGAAATATACTTATAAATCTAGTGTAACCATTTAACTCCGGCACAATAGCTTGCGTAGTATAGACCCAGCTCCCAATCCAACTTTGTGAATAGATTAATCGCCCGTTAAGAGTCTCACGTTAACACAGCACGTTAACGCCGATAACGGCCCACCACTAATATATATATATATATATATATATATATATATATATATATATATCTCATGCTGGTTAGATATCAAAATGTTTTCTATTTTGAAATCTTTTTTTTAATATAGTTTTTAAATATATTTTGCCAATGTTTTTTTGTGCCTAGAGATGATGGTGCTGCTTTGACTCTGAATTTATGCTTATGTTCCACAGCACATGATCGCAGACACGGTGCGCTTGATTCGTCACTGTCAGACTGACCAGTCAGGTACCGCGACTTCTATCTTCCCAGCTGCCCGCAGTATTAACCAGCCGGCGTTCTAATTTTTTTTTACCCAAAATTCCCTCTTCACCCAGGAAATGAGACCGTACAAAGTGTCAGCTCCGATGTCAAGGCCAGCGTCCAGTACCTGCACATAATCGACAACCAGCAGACTCTGTTCGAGCTCTCACACCGCCTGGAGCCCCGGGCGTAGAACCCGCGCCGAGGCTCCGCCCGTCAGGCTGTGTCCTCTGGACTGACCTCCACTGGTGGAAATGTGGAGTAACATACACACACACACACACACATATACACCCCTCACATACTGAAGCCACCGGTCAGTTGACCTGCACCGGCCCACACACACACACACACACACACACACAGTCAAACACACAAACGCTTTTTGTTCTGTTTTCTTTGTACAACAAAGTTGTGTGTTTTGGTGGGTTTTTTTTTTTATGAATCCTGCGCTCATTTCTATTGATATGATGTCTATTTATGTATTCGTTTTTAGTACATATGAACCGCCAGCAACGGACTGACGAGGCAAAGACACAGTTAATCTGTTCCTCAGATGTAATTACTGTAATTAACGAGACTGATGTATATTTGTACATGTGTTTGTTACAGAAACCTGCAGTATTAATATTATTATTATTATTATTATTATTATTGTTCTTTCTGAATTTCGTTTGTGTCTTTTGGCTGCGACCGGGCTGATCCTCTACAACCACACGGCTCGACGTCACGCTTCTTCTATTCCATCATTTCACCGCTTCAAGTGCTTAACAGGGTTTTAAGCAGCAGGCCTCGTGTGTGTTTTGTTCCGTTTGTAATATAAGGTGTAAAATTCTTTAAAGCTTTATTAATGTTCGCTCAGATTTTTTCTGTTATATATATATATATATATATATATACACACACACACAAACACACACAGTACAGGAAAAAAGTTTGGACACCTTCTCATTCAATGTGTTTTCTTTATTTTCATGACCATTTACATTGGTAGATTCTCACTGAAGGCATCAAAACTATGAATGAACACATGTGAAAACACATATGAAAACATGTTTTATATTCTAGTTTCTTTGCTCTGGTTACTGCTTTGCACACTCTTGGCATTCTCTCGATGTGCTTCAAGAGGTCGTCACCTGAAATGGTTCTCCAACAGTCTTGAAGGAGTTCCCAGAGGTGTTTAGCACTTGTTGGTCCAGCTCACCCCAAACCATCTCCACTGGGTTCAGGTCCAGTGACTGTGGAGGTCAGGTCTCCACTTTTTGTTAAGTACATAACTCCACGTGTGTTCATTCATAGTTTTGATGCCTTCAGTGAGAATCTACCAACGTAAATGGTCATGAAAATAACGAACACACACTGAATGAAAAGATGTGTCCAAACTTTTGGCCTGTACTGTGTGTGTGTGTGTGTGTGTGTGTATATGTGTATATATATATATATATAATGTATAAAAATACGTATGTTTTGTGCCAAACAGTGCAGTGGGATGTTGGTGCGATATGAAGACACGTTGGTGCGAGTGAGGCGTAGTCAGGCCCGCAGGAGTTGAAAGCTTTCGGTTTCTGCAGGAAATTATTTTACACCCCCCCCCCAGCGTTGTATATATTAAGGATATTTTTAAGTCTGAGATTTTATTGGGGGTTGACCGGAGAACTGAAATCTGATGCGTCGCAACGTTTGGTGATCGTAGCCTTTTTTTTTTTTTTTTTTTTTTTTTTTACATGCTGCTCGTGGAACAATGTGGCGTTTCAGAAAAGGGGTGAAAGTAGGGCCCTGTGCTTCGAACTGGCCGCAGAACGCTTTCGCTTCTAGTGAATAGACCCGGTGTTGGTGGAATGACGTGGAATGTGGCTCGGCCAAACAGGCTTTACCGGTTTAAAATATCGCGATATATCGCCCTGCCCCACTGATTACACGAACTGCAACACAAGCGGCGTTTTGAATAAGTAATATTCAACTCAGGAAAGGATTTTATTTTATTTTCCTTTTTTCTTTACCGAAAGCCATGTCCCGTTGCAATGTTTCACTGGTGAGAAGGGGAAAGGGAGCTGTTATCTGCTGTAGTCGTTTTTGCTCTTGGTCTCTGTGCAGCTTGTTCTCCTTGCTGTTGTTTATTTCCACTGGCGTGTAAAATGCTGGAGATGTCGTGTTTCACTTCCCTCTTCATTTCAACCGCGAGAAGCTTTTTTTATTTTTTTGTACTAAAAAATTAAATAAATAAAATAAATTATTTGCATGAGAAGGGGAGAGTTCCGGAGACCGGGAGATGCGGCGTCTGTTGTAAAGTGAAAGTAAAAAATGTAAATATGTGCGAGAAAAGCAAAGCAATACAGCTGTAGCCCCACCCACGTCCCATCCTCCTTAATAAGAGTCACACTTTTCTAAAGTTGCATTTTTACTCGGAAGTGTAAATGTACTGAGCTAATAAAATATCTTTATGGATCACCTACCACCCTTTTCTCCCCCGTATTTCATTTTGCACAAGGACTTACTTCGTGAGCGGTGTTTTGTGTGAGTGTATACATAATTTTGCACGATTCCCTGAGTGTGCAGATCACCAACATAATCAACGTTAAGTTAAGATCCGCCAAGGATCAGTGTCCCCACACACTGCTCACCAAGGGTGATGGTTAAAAGCAGAGGACACGTTTCGTTGTGTGCACCAAATGCACAGTGCGGATCAAATTGCAGCCCATCAAAATCCATTTATGCAATTAACTGCAACGCGCTAAATATTTCAAATTAAATGTCTGCATTCTCCCTGCATGTTACTGCAATCGGAATGCATTAAAATGTTATCAGAAGGTACACAAACTGGTTATTATTAGGTTTACAAAAAAGAGGTCAACCAAAACCAACTTGACACGCCGTTTTAGCTCTTAATAAATGCCTGAATGCTTTAACGCCGCGGAAGCGCGTCTGCTGTTCGTATTCCAGGCCGCTAGGTGGCGCCTGTGAGCGCCGCCCGGAGATATACTGGCGCCGCTCTTTCTGCGGGGGGGACCAGGAAGTAAACAAGACGCGAGCGGGTCTGTCCCCGCTGCTGTCCCCGTCACTACTGGCTGTAAGGCGCTCTGGGGAAGGGCGCCGGGTAAAATGATGGATTTCCCGGTTCTCCCACTCCGCAGCAGAAGAGGGCTCAGTACGCAGGCGC
This sequence comes from Denticeps clupeoides, assembly GCF_900700375.1. NCBI lineage: Eukaryota > Metazoa > Chordata > Actinopteri > Clupeiformes > Denticipitidae > Denticeps > Denticeps clupeoides. Next base: position 8,878,526 of record NC_041726.1, on the reverse strand, counting down.
GCTTTACTTTTATTTGGTTTTAAATGTTTATGTTTTTTAAAAAAGACCGACGTTCGTGAGCCGCGTTCGTCCCCACCCGGATCGGAAGGACCGTTTTTTTTTTGTTTTTTTTTGGCACCATGGCCTCGTCGGCGTGCGAAAAGACGCCCGGCTCCAAAAAGAAGGGCGAGAAGAAATTCGCGTCTAAAGAAGAGTTCCGGCTGCTGTCCAACATCATGGGGATCATGAACAACCTGAGGAAGCAGGTGCACACAGAACACGATTCAGATTGCGATGAACGTCATCTTCTTTGCGAATTCTAGGGAAAACAGACACAAATACTTGTATCTGCTGCCCACAGGGGACGCTGTGTGACGTCATCCTTGTAGTCCAGGGAAAACACATCCGGGCCCACAGGGTGGTTCTGGCTGCTGCGAGTCATTTCTTCAACCTCATGTTCACCAGTAAGTGACCCTCAAAACCGAATGGACTCCACGATGAGCCCCGGCCCTCCTGGCAAGGATAATAAAATGTTACTTACGTTTTTCTCTGGGATCAATAAAGTCTGTTTATCAATTCAGTAATAATAAAACAACAATAACAAATGTCCCTCTGGGATCAATAAAGTATCAATCTGTCTGTTTATCAGTTCAATAATAATAAACCCATCACCCATTGTGAGCAGTGCAGCCATGAAAGGCGCCCGGGGTACAGTGTGTGGGGACGGTGCCTTGATCAAGGGGACCTCAGTGGTAGTTCATTGTTTGAACCCTCGACTTACCCACTGGTCCACCACTTCCATTGCCAGGGAAATGAAATAAAAACATTCTCTGCTGTGGGCAGGCATGGTAGAGGCTTAGTGAACCAGTTGAACCAGGACACCACAAAGTCCCAGGTTCAAACCCCACATACTACCATTGTGTTCCTGAGCAAGACACTTAACTCTGAGTGTCTCCAGGGGGACTCCCTGTAACTAGGGATGTGCAATATGGTATCAAATTCACATTGCAATATAAATGTAACAATAGATGGATATACTGTGGTATATAATTTGATAAGTAAATTGAAATGTAACTGGTTTTGTAAGGTTAATATGTGTCCATAGCAAAGGTGATGCAGCAGCAAGTTGTATAATAAACTGTATAATATAGATACATCAACATATAGCATCAGCTGTTTTCAAATCCCGAACCGCCAAGGTGCCACTGAGCAAAGCACCGTCCCCACACACTGCTCCCCGGGCGCCTGTCATGGCTGCCCACTGCTCACCAAGGGTGATGGTTAAAAGCAGAGGGCACATTTCGTTGTGTCATCGTGTGCTGCGCTATGCTGTGTATCACAATGACAATCACTTTCAATTTCACTTTCACCACAGCCAGCATGATTGAGTCGACGGCTCACGAGGTGGAGCTGAAATGTGCCGAGCCAGAGATCATCGAGCTTCTGGTGGAGTTTGTCTACACGGCACGGTAACCACGCTTACAGCACAGCTGAGTGTGTTTGTGCGTGCGTGTGTGTGGTCTTCATGTTCCTCCGTTTGTGTCAGAATCTCAGTGAACAGCAACAACGTGCAGTCGCTCCTCAACGCCGCCAACCAGTACCAGATCGAGCCAGTGAAGAAGATGTGTGTGGATTTCCTCAAGGAGCAGGTGGACGCTACAAACTGCCTCGGTGTGTGACGCTGAGCTTTACTGCCTTCATTTATACTTTTTTACCCCCGTTTCATTTAAATACTAATTTTCAGAATTTGACTTTCCCCATCATGCCTTGCTGCACCGTGCAGGCATCAGTGCTCTGGCCGAGTGCTTGGACTGCCCCGAGCTGAAGGTTGCCGCAGACAACTTCATCCACCAGCACTTCACAGATGTCTACAAAATGGACGAGTTCATGCAACTGGACGTGAAGCAGGTGACTGAGCTGCTGCACCAGGACACGCTGACCGTCCGCGCGGAGGACCAGGTACCTGCCACCCGCTCAAGCAAAATATCAGTACAAGGTGTCCACTGAGTGAGACATCAGAACAGGGCTCGGTCTTGGTTAGAACGTGGTGCTGTCAACTCCTTATGTGGAGAGAGCACTGCGGTAATCATGGCCGCTGGTGATAAAAACGGGCAACGGCTTCTCACTGCATGCACTTTAGCAATGTTTCTGATGTGGTGAAAAGTGCTTTCAGTAGAATTACGGATTTGGGGAATTGTATATGCATTGTGACCCCTCAATCAAAGCTCTTGCTGAACTAAGGTACCTACTAACAACCATGTATGCATAAAATGCAAAAAAAAAAGAAAATGCTGAGCAGTATAGAGTCAATTGCAAGAACATAAACATGCTATAGGAGATGTGATGTGTTGTGTAGATCTATGACGCCGCAGTGCGGTGGTTGAAGTACGACGTGTTGAACCGGCAACAGTACATTGTGGACGTCCTGGGGAAAGTTCGCTTCCCGCTGGTGTCCAAAAGCTTCCTGAGTAAGACTGTCCAGGCCGAGCCGCTGATCCAGGACAACCCTGAGTGTCTGAAGATGGTGATCAGTGAGTCCTCCGTTCTTTCCTTAATGCGTTACGATACAGTCAAAAACAGATCAAAGATAATTGTCTTTCTGAAAATGTGACTAAAAGGGAAGAAAAAAAAAAGATCAAGTCACGTGTTTGGCTGTCGAAGATAATGAGAGGAGAGGGGAGAGGGCCATATAGGTGTAAGTGACACTGTGGGCGAAATGGAAATAATAAAATCCAAAATGACTTAATACCAAAACACACACGCCATAAAGGTTCTTGTGACAATTTTTTTTAACGTTAAAAATCTTTTTGAATAAAATATATTATTATATCGTTGTAAAATATGATATAATATTATTCACTTTGTATACTGTGGTCCATGTGTTAAAGGTCAAGTCAAGATGACAGTTTGAGAATCTGATTCTTGGTATGGAATTGACGTGTATTGTTATTCTGTAACATAACTGCGTCTCGTACAATCTTGTTTTTTTGTGTGTGTGTGTCCTGTAGGTGGGATGCGCTACCATCTCCTGTCCCTGGAGGACCGCGAGGAACTGGGTGAGAGCAGCCGCCCGCGCCGCAAGAAACACGACTTCCGCATCGCCCTGTTTGGCGGCTCGCAGCCCCAGTCCTGCCGCTACTTTAATCCCAAGGTTAGTTGTCAGTCTGGCGTTGTGCAACTGAACGGAAGCGGGTTTGTCGGATTTATTATATCTTTTGTAAAACATTAGGATTACAGCTGGACGGACATCCGGTGCCCCTTTGAGAAGCGGCGGGACGCCACCTCTGTGTTCTGGGACAACGTGGTGTACATCCTCGGCGGCTCCCAGCTGTTCCCCATCAAGCGAATGGACTGCTACAACGTGGTGAAGGACAGCTGGTATTCCAAACTGGGACCTCCCAACCCGCGGGACAGCCTGGCAGCCTGCGCGTCCAAGGGCAAAATCTACACGTCCGGCGGGTCAGAAGTGGGTGAGTGAGTGAGGGAGGATCAGGACTTTAGTAGCAAAAGGGGCACACAGTCAGCTTTAGGTGAGTGGCCATATTTATATAGCAGCTGTAAGGGTTCCTCTGTTCCACAGGAAATTCGGCCCTGAACGTGTTCGAGTGCTACGACACGCGCACAGAGACGTGGCACAACAAGCCCAGCATGCTGATGCCGCGCTGCAGCCACGGCATGGTGGAAGCCAACGGCCTCATCTACGTCTGCGGGGGGAGTCTTGGCAACAACGTCTCCGGGAGGGTCCTGAACAACTGCGAGGTCTACGACCCCAACAGCGATGAGTGAGATGCTGCTGCTGTGCCGAGTTAACGTTGCTGAGATCAGGCAAATGCTAAGGGCACCACCCATCCAGGGGGCGCCACAAACAGGAAGTGAAAAGTATAACGTTCCACTATTCTTAAAACTAGCGTGTTAATATGAAAAGAGCAAGCCCACATATAATTACCTGCGTAGCAAAGTCTATAAAGTAGTAGTAATAATAACGATACGAAACTTTCCTACGAGTATTCATGCTAGTAATAAAACGGCATAAAAAGCGGCATCCTGGCTGCGTTCTAACCCCCACCTCCATCTCCATGCTAGTTTGAAACAGCCTGTGCATGGAAACGTAAATGTGTGAGGCTTTATGCTAATTAGCCGCTAATTTTCAAGAACTGAAACAGTCTTGTTTGGATATACTTATTATTTGCTTGGGATTTCTGGCAGTAGTTTTTATTCCACTTCTAATTTAATCTTTATTGTCCTAGAACAATCAAGCATTTACATTTATCAGACGCCCTTATCCAGAGCGACTTACAATCAGTAGTTACAGGGACAGTCCCCCTGGAGCAACTTAGGGTTAAGTGTCTTGCTCAGGGACACAATGGTAGTAAGTGGGATTTGAACCCTGGTCTTCTGGTTCATAGGCAAGTGTCTAACCCACTAGGCCAGTACCACCCTACCACCAAGCACTGCATCGCCACCCAATTCCCCTAATTCTCTCCTTTGCTTCCCTCCATACTCAGCTGGAGGGAACTGTGTCCCATGAGAGAGAACAGGAAAAACCACGGACTGGTGGTGGTCAACAACAGGATCTACGCCGTTGGAGGGCAGAATGGACTTGGTAAGTTTTTGTACTACGGTAACAGGCACCTCTGACACGATCCACTGATTTTACAGAAAAATTGTACATTTCACATAATAAATAGTATAATGATATTAAAAAAAAAAAAAAGCCAGACTTTGTTGCGCAAATTTCCAATTGAGAAAATGTGCCCAAAACGGGTCATTGGAATCAACCAGAATTCTATCACAATCGTATAATTGCCCAGCCCCATTATGTGTAATGCATGTCACAGAGATAATTTAAAAAACGATTCTGTGTTATGGCGAGTTGTATTCATGGCTTTCTTAGTCATGCTCAGGTTATGTATGGTGACACAGTTTCTCTCTCTCTCTCTCTCTCTCTCTCTCTCCAAACACTGGCAGGAGGCCTGGACTCTGTGGAATACTATGAGATCGGCGGCACCGAGTGGAAGACTGCAGCGCCGATGCCCTGGCGCGGCGTGACTGTGAAGTGTGCGGCGGTCGGCTCGGTCATCTACGTGTTGGCGGGATTTCAGGGCGTCGGCCGGCTCAACCACATCATGGAGTATTACACAGAGACTGACAAATGGGTGGCGTGCAGCAAGGTGCGCGCCTTCCCGGTCACCAGCTGCCTCATCTGCGTGGTGGACACCTGTGGAGCCAACGAGGAGGAGAACCCCTCACACCCGTCATCATCCACATCTTCAACGTCATAGTTGCCAAGGACTCATGTTGCTTTAAAGACCTTTGAAGCTGCTGTCGCAGCCGTGAGGACTTTTACCTCTTCAAGAAGTCCTGTGCCAACCTGAGCTTTCACAGGCCTGAAAATGGCCTCTATCCAGGGACTTCTTTTGGTGGACAAAAATAAGGTCTGCTGAAATGGAGCATAATAAAGAATAATCTTGTTTCAGCTGCTACCGACATTTGTCTTTATTATTTTTAAAGAAATATATTCTTTATTTTCTGTCGCAGTGGTACCAACTGAATATTGTCAGTACACCTGAAAGGAAATATTAATTATATAAGAGAAATGCAAGGAAACAAATTACAAAAAATGAGTAGAGACTTAGTTCAAAGAAAGCAAAAAAGAATTTCCTTTTATTTGGGACAGAAGCTTCTTTTACTCACCGAATTGGAAGAGAAATCAAGGGGGCTGGAAGAAGCTATCCAGAGGTAAAAATCAGTTATGTCCTCGACAGAGAGATTATGCACTTTGCTGAGAAGGAAACAGGACAGCAATTTCAGAAATCTTGTCCAGTTGTCACGCCAATATTTGTATCTGTAGTAAACCTTGAAAAGAGAGAGACATTTCTTTGACCTTATAACGAAGGACCTGTCTCAGTGTGAAGAAGAGCTGGAGCAATACGATGACTTCTAGCAGAGCCCTGATACGCCGCATTATGCCCAACTAACTCAAAAGACAATGGTAGAAACGCCAGACATGAAGGAGACCCGTTCACAAGACCAAAATGATATGATTCCTGAAGAAACAAGGGAGGAGTCAAAAGAAAACGTCTGAATAAAACAAATGGCTCCTATTGGATAAGGAAGCGGCCCAGTAATCAGAAGGTTGCCGGTTAGAATCCCGATCCGCCAAGGTGCCACTGAGTAAAACACCGTTCCCATACACTGCTCCCCGGGCGCCCGTCACGGCTGCCCACTGCTCACCAAGGGTGATGGTTAAAAGCAGAGGACAAATTTCACTGTGTGCACCGTGTGCTGTGCTGCTGTGTATCACATGTGACAATAATTTCACTTTCAACATTAATATTAATATACATAATATTATTAGAAATAATAACCCAGTAAAAACGGAATTGCATCTGCACTGAGGTTAACAAAATTATATTTGTAACATTGATCTGTAATTGTCTATTGTGTTTTCAAGGCTCACATTCTTGGTTAATTCACTTTATTTTGCTCGACTCATCTGTCTGTGTAGAGGAGGACTCGCTGCAGTCTCAAACTCTATTTTGCTTTTGATTCATTTCATCTCTTGCATCCTGGAGAATTTTACATAATTCGATTCTTGCTTCTGTTTCTTTTTCCAGCTATCTTTTCAGTTCCTCACACTCGCTTTCTAACCACGTTATTTTCCTCTGTTTAGCATCTCTTGAAACCTCGAGCCCACGCAATTTTTCCTCCAGCTCAAACTAATCTCTTTTCGCCTCATGCATTCCCACATAAATCTTTGTTTTATAGGACTGCTCTGGGCCGTGGCTTAATTGGTCAGCAAGTTGCTCCATGTTATTTATGTCTATTTCCTCCTGAGTCAGAATCTTCCTCAGCTGTTCACTTTCCTTTTCCTCCGTGTGAATAGCTATCTGAATATTCAGACACTTTTGTTTAAAGGCCTTGTTTTATTCTAACAGCAGTCTTGGTTCCTGATTCTTTTTCAGTTTCATGTCTTTGTGTTTTAAACCGATGTCTTCCATCTCTGTATATCTGGTTTGCCTAGTTATTTTAAGAATTATTTTCAGGCCTTCCTTGGGCTTAAATAGACATTGCAGTTTCTATAACATTAAATGTTTTTTGACTAAAGAATATAATAATAAATGGACAAACAAAGACCATAATTTGCCTGTTTGTGGTTTTTAATTCTGTATTCCACCTTGGCCCACGATAGACGCTTTAAAAGGAGCGCTTTTGACGCATTCGCTCCCATAGACGGCCCCATTCAACGCGACCTCTAGTGTATATATATCTGTGAAGACGGTGACCAAGATTTGCAAATCAAATTAACATAATTAAAAAAAAACATTTAATATGTTTATTTACAACATGCAAAAAACTTTTAACCAATCACCAAAACAAATTTACAAGCAGCCAGTCATATGAAAAGGATAGGTACTATAGGCTGGAAAATTCGCTAACCAATCATCTACCACGTGAGCTCAATTAGATTAAAATGATCAAAATTAATTTCCAACTGTACCCTGCGTTCCCCGACTCCAGTCCAGAATATGGCAGGAACGGTTAACAGACTGATGTGAGACTGAGCAGCTGGTCTCAGTTTAGACTGTTGGAAAAATTTGAGATAATAATATATTGTCACTTCAGTCCATGTACTCATAATATAAATTGCATTATTTTGTGTTTGTGTAATCGCATGACCTGACATTGTGATTGCGCTGTACTTTTAAACCTAGAAGTTTGTAGTGTGCTGAGACCAGTGGAGACCATGTAGTGTGCTGAGACCATGCTTGTCTCATTTGATTTAGTTCTGCTAATTATGATCTCAGACACAAAAATGCAAAACACATATTAGAAATTCGCCAAATTATTTAGAGGTTACCAGTAAATAAATGAATTGGGTCTGCGGTACTTTTTACTCAGTATTGAAAGATTATTCGTAATCTTTATTGTGCTGAGAATGGCAAAAAAGAACATGTCTTACGTTAAAGACCGCCACGCGAAGACCGTCAAACGTAAAGAAACAACGGAGTGGTCAGGCCGAAGGCAGTACCACAGTAAAGAAGCCCCATTTTACAAATCCCATGCCCGCAGCTGTGACCAATGCCCGGACAGACCCATCAAAATTTCCCCTGGAATTTTGGCTTCTAGTTTATATTTATATTTAAGGCCTTAATTTTTCTAAAATCCAATTTAACTGTTTAAGGATTTGCGGAAACCCTGGCAAAGAAATCTATATGATGCAACGTGGAGGCTAATTGAGAATAATGGTGGAGGGAGGCAGAAAGATCTACATCAGGGGTCTCAAATTAGTAGGGTGAGGTTGGACCACATCAGATATTGAAACATACTGTATGTGATTTTGGGCTGTATAACAAATAAATGTTGTTGTTGAATTCGACAAAAAATAGCTTCTTAATCATCTTCTAAAAACGTCATTACAAAAAGTTCTTTAACTTCAGTTGGTTCTTCTGAACAGAGACTTCCTGAATATGAATAAAATGTTGAAGAATTAATTTTTTTATAATGGATTCAAGACTTAAGGCAAGAAGAAACAAGAGAAGATCAGATTAGAAAGAAAGTCAAGTGATTGCCACTTGTGATACACAGCAGCAAAGCAAACGGTGCACACAGTGAAATTTGTCCTCTGCATTTAACCCATCACCCCTGAGTGAGCAGTGTCCATGACAGGCGCCCGGGGAGCAGTGTGTGGCGACGGTGCTTTACTCAGTGGCACCTCACGTATCACACTCATTCCATCCTGGCTGGAATAAGAGCTTGTTATTTGTACAACCTGGTAGTTTAAGTGGATTTTTTTGCTTAAACAAGAACACTTCTGCTCTTATTTTGTGGCACGTGAAATGGAGACGGTGCCCAGCCTCCCACTTACGCTAAACTGTGTTTAACCCCCGTACAACCCACATCTCAACATGCAACATTCAACTATTTACTTCCAACCCGCTTGCCCAAGGAATATTGGGCTGTAAACGAGTTTCGGGCTTTTAAAATGCTGTACTTTGGCAGGACCGGGCAAGGTGTGGCCTAACTTTTAAGGACCAAATACCGCACTTCGCTAGGCAAAGTCCATCCCTAGGTTATCCACCAAATCAGAGCAAACTTATAGGATGTTGCTGAAACAAAAGACAGTAGATGTGGCTACAGCTGCAAGAGGATTGGTTCTAGATAATGAAGAAGTCCCTCTGGACAGAGGGGGGTATTGGATGAATAAAGAATATTTATTCACTCCCCATAGTCGTTTATTTAAATGGAAAGGGGTGGTGGAGAAGTACTAAGATGATTAAAGAAAAAGGTCAAAATCGAAATATTATTTAACAGGACGACCAAGTCAAGCTTGATAAAAATGAGAAAGAAAGACTTTTGTATGAACCTACGGACGCCTAGAGATCCTTAATGCTGGATCTGCTGATGGATCTTCGCACCAAGAAAACAGAATGTGAACAACTGAGGGAGAATCTGAAAGAGTGTAAAATGTTGAAGAGAAAAATGAAGCAACGTATTTCATAATTATGTGAAGACCCAGATAATTATTATACATTTTAAGTGCATAATGAACTTTGTAATGCAACCATAGATTTGATTGAGCTGAAGAAAAAAGTGGATAGGCTCCAGATTTTAAGAGATGCTGATAGGCTGAAACAATAAGTGTTAGAAACCAAGTGTTAGGAACTGCAAAGATCACTGGAAATAGAAACACAAACAAGAAATAAATTAAGCGAAATGCTCCAGGATACAAGAGAAGCATTGGCGCAAAGGCATAATGCAGAGTCCTAAATTCCAACAGAGTCCTCCTCTACACAGACACCTGATAAAAGAAAAAATGAGTCAAGAAAAATGAAATGAATTAACTGAGAACAGGGAGAAAATGAGCCTTGAAAAGATGATAGACAAACATAGATCAACGAAGAAGATCTATATTTATCTATAAGGGGGTTCAAATTCCACTTACCACCATTGTGCCCCTGAGCAAGAAACTTAGGCCTGAGTGCTCAGGGGGACTGTCCCTGTTACTACTGATTGTAGTAGATGTGGCTTATGTTCTGAGAAGTTACACTGCATAAGTGCATTTTTGATAAATGCTGTAAATGTAAAGTGCTGCCAGTCAAAGGCAGCCATATACACTATAGAGACATCTCAACACATAGGCCAGATTTCAAAGGCACAGTTGCTGATTCTTTCATGTAAAAGGCTGGCCCTGACATCGAACTTGAGTTCGGATGTTGGAGCCAGACCAAAGTACATAACTCCACATCATAGTTTTGATTCCTTCAGTGAGAATCTACCAATGTAAATGGTCATGAAAATAAAGAAAACAAACTTTTGGCCTGTACTGTATGCTTATTGTGTATAATTTACACATAAATATCACTTTTACTTTTACTGGGACTTTACTTCCCATTATTCCTTTCTGGGTATTTGAGCGCTTATGTCACTTCCCTCTCTCCATTTTATATCCCTGATAGAAGCAGCAGGAGAAGAGGCCGGAAGCAAGAAAACCAGACTGGAGAGTTTTCTCTTCATTCACTGCACCTTGTGCTCTACACAGATTTTAGTCTTTTCTAAAACATTATGCACCTTACTGCACCTTTCTGCTTCTGTTTTGTATTAGTTATTTATCATTTTTCATAGTGCAATACACAGACTATCACAACTGTGATACTGTTGAGTCTAATTTTACAACTGTAACAACTGTTTTACAATTTTACTACTCTGCCTTTTAAATTGCCCCTCGTGGACAAATAAAGTCCTTTGAACTGAACTGAATCGTACTGAATTGAATTGAAGAGTCGGCTCCCTCGCAGTGGACTGGTTATCTTCCAGGACAGCAGGTGGCGGTGTGGCCGCATTCATTCTGAATTCGCGGTTTCAGCAAAAACGCAGAGGAAGCGCTTCGGCCGGACACGTGAACTGGTTTGTTTTGGTGTTCCGGGCTGGCGGACAGACGGGAGACCAGGGCTCCAGAAAGGCCTTTTTGGACGTGAAATGACGGTCTGCAACTTCTTCCTCCAGGGCCGCTGCCGGTACGGCGAGAAATGCTGGAACGAGCATCCGAGAGGAGGAGGAGGGACGTCCGGCGGCGGCGGCGGGGGACGAAGTGGCGGCTCAGGTAACATTTAAAAATAACATAAGTAATATTTTAAACAGTTATTATAATTAGCAGTGACACGCGGCACAACGCTAAGCAGTCAGCGTTGCCAAACACTAGTGATTTGTTTCTGGTCTGAGAGCCCCGAAAAGAATATGCTGGGGTGTAGGTGGTCTCTGAACACAGGGATCTGAACCATGGATACATGGGTTTATTGATTGGGCTTGGACTGATCTACAACTCAATGAATAGAAAATGTCCAACCTGGACGGTCAGACATATTTTTTTACTTCTGCAGGTTTCGGGAACCGCGTGTGGGTGAACCCCAACCAGCGATCTGCTGGGAATTACGTCCAGCCGCCAGCTTTCTCCCGGGGGGGGAATGATTGGGCTGGAGGTGGCAGGGACACGAAGAGCTCCGACTTCAGCTTCTCTGCCAGGAACCGCTTTGGTGCCCTCGCCTCTCAGACGGACTTTGACCAAGGCGGGCAAAAAGACGAGAACGAGAAACACATGTAGGTTCATGATCCTTCAGTCACAGATTGTGGCCTCATTCTCCGCTAATTATTATTTTTTTGTTTATTTGTTTTTTAGAGAAACCATCCAAAGCGATATGGAGATTTGGGAGAATTCCGGCCAGTGGGTGTTTTCTTGCTACTCCGTCTTGAAGTCTCCAATAACAGGTATGTGAACGACATCTGCGTCGGAACTCTGTGGTGGATCCGCGTTGGGCCGTGAAATGTGCATTTTGGCCTTTGCAGGGTTCGTCGACCTCTCTCCTGAAGAGCTGAGACTGGAGTATTACAGCTGCAAAGCGACTGGAGACATGCAGACCTACGTGAGTGGCGTATCCCAACAAATAAAATGCACTGATCACATTCTGCTTAATTTCACTTTAGTTTATTTTAGGTTTCGCTGCAAGACGAACGTGGAACTTGTCTGAAGGTGTGTGTGTGTTATAGGGAAACTCTGTGCAGCAGCTGGTTGGTCAGTGGAGGGGTCGAGTCCAGGAACTGAAGTTGATGAGTTCCAGCACACGAGCCGCTGTGGTAAGACATGCATTCACACACACACACACAACAACACATGAATATTATTCATAACTCCGCCCCTTTCCTTTAACAACAGCTGTTGGAATTAAACAACCAGTCATCCCAGACATCCTCCTTTGGCCCATCTGGGTTTGGCTCATCTTTTGGGTTTGTCTCTGCATCGTCTGGGTTTGGATCAAAGTCAAGCTTTGGAGCAGGAGGTGGGCAAATATTACATATTTTAATTAATTAGTTAATCATAACGCTATGTATTTTATTACATTTCTTTTTTTGCAGGAGTGACTCCAAGCAGCTTCAGTTTCACATCACCCAGTGCTGGCTTCGGATTGGGAGGATCTTCTGCTTTCAACAGTGCCACGTCCACCCAGCCCCAGCCGGTGTTCGGCTCGGCCCCACCCTCGTCCGCCCCCACCGCTGCTTCCTTCTCCTTCGCGGCTCCTGCCGTGAGTAAGAACGCTCCCAGCGCGTTCGGTGAGGCTCCAGCTCCCACCGCGGCAGGGTTCAGCTTTGCCTCTTCAACCGCTGGGTCCTTTGGAAGTGGGTTTGGTTCCACTTCCACACCGAGTCCTGGGGGCTTCGGGATGCCGGGCGGAAGCAGCGTTGCTACTGCCGGTGGTTTCGGGAGTGTGGCCGCGGCAACAGTTTCAGCACCAGCAACTCGAGCAGCCGTCAACTTGTTCACCCCACGCAGTGAACTGAGTCCCGAAGAGTTGAAGGAGTTCGAAGCCAGCAGGTTCACTCTAGGACAGATTCCCCTCAGACCCCCACCCGCCGATCTGCTGGTGGTCTAATAGACTCGAGTCAGAGAGACTTTTATCTTATTTTCTTTCGATTATGTGTTTTAATGTTTAATAAAAAAATGATTATGTTGAGGTTTGTTTGGTAAGATTTCTGCCTCCTGGTATGTAAGAGAATAGTTTTATACCAATTAGTGTATGATATTACGGAGTTGTAGGAGTAGGAAAATTAAACAGACTGAATTATTTAATTATTGATGTATTAATGTATCCACGGATTCTTAAAAAAAAACATTTAAATTAGATTATTCAAAATAAAGACCTTAAAAATCTTTTTAAAATTACTGAAAGGTCTTGAAATACCACAAGACAAAGTCTGAGATCGGAAGGAGCGGAATCGGCCTGTGTTTGTGGGAAAGGGGGTCTTTTTCAGATTTGAACGTTGCCAGTTTGTTGCTAGTGGGCGCGCCGCATCAGTCATGGGAAAATGCACGTTTAACGTTTACTCAGTGTACAGGGTTAAAACCAGTTCCCTTTTTAAGCTGTGCTTAAACTTGGTTGAATGGGAATTAAAGCTGTAGAGTCAGCCCCAAGTGGAAGCTGAGCTGGAGGCAAGGACTGAAGAATCAGATCTATGCCATAAATGTGGAAGTTGTAGCACAATTCACTGATATATTCAGTTTACACATTTCATGAAATCGTAACTTGTTTGTTTTGAAATTCATGCACTTTCATGCTGTGGAGAGAGATTATCTTATTTTCCATCTCCTTCAGTTACAATAAGTGTTTGGAAAGAAGTCTTTGTATGGTGGTCACATGTTTAAATTTGATCAAGGTGGCTTGTCTTAAATGTGGCTTAAACCTGCAGATCTGTAATAAAATTAATTATTTAAAAAGTGAACTCATTAATTAACTCAACATGTCATGAATTATAAAAAAAATAGTGAAAATAATGAACCCGCCTCTTTTGTTCTGTGATTGGTGATCATAACGCACCCTGTGGATTGTGATTGGTCCGGGGAATGACTAAGACCCACCCCCGGCCGCTGTAATTGGTGGACGTGGTGCCGCGGCAAAAAAGTTCAGACCTGTCTGAACTGCGGCGGCCCCGCAGAACATGTCGGACGGCGACGTATCCAGGGCGCTCGCCATCCTCCGCGACCTCTACCCCTCCGTGCAAACGGTGGAGGAGTTCGCCGCGGCCGTGAGCTTCAGCGGCGGCGGGCGGCCGGCTGTGGTGGAGCCGGCGGACGGGTCCCGCTTCCGCTCGCTGGCCCGCGGCCTGATCGTCTGTGAGGAGAAGCCGCTGCGCCAGCAGCCCCGCCGGGAGGAGGTGAGGCGAGCGGGGACGGTTTTAAACTGTTAGTTATTTATTAAAAATATATATATATTCTTTTACTGACAAAAGGGTTTCGTGCCATCTGTTATTTTAAATGAACATAAATTAATCTGGATAAGTAAAATGCCCCCTATTTTTTTTAGTGAGTCAAGTGAAAGTGAAGTTATTGTCGTTGTGAAACACTGCAGCACAGCTCTCAGTGCGCACAACGAAATGTCTCCTCAGTGGGCAGCCATGACAGCGTGTGGGGACGGTGGATCGGGATTCGAACCGGCAACCTTCTGATTACGGGGCCACTTCCTTAATCACTGCCCCACAGAGTGTCATTTTATGTATTTTATATGTTTTTATATGAATTTTTCTTAATTTCGCTGTCCAAAGTTAAACGCCCATTATGTGGTTCTGGCAAACGCAGATCAGATAAACGTATTTATTTTAATGTAACTGGTACGTAATCTTTTGGGATTGCTGGGTTGGCATGAAATATCAAATTATTTGCACTCTTTGAATAATGGTCTGTCTTGTTAAAGGTCTGCACCCTACCTGAGATCCTCGCCTACGTGCTGAACAACATGGTAAGGAAGAGGCGGAGAAACGTGCTTCGGTTTGGGTACCTTTTCACCAACCAGGCCGGAGATGCGGACCCCTTCAAGTTCCACGGCACGATCACCCAGAGCCCCGCCTTCATCCATGGCAGCGACTTCTGGAGGAAGGTCAGCCAGCGGCTGGGCACCGACCTCACCCAGCATCTGCTGCAGAGCTGTGCTGTGTTTGTCGTAGCGCCCCCTACCTGCCTGTTCCAGGTTTGCGGGGTCCCGATATATGACCGGGTCTCCATCAAAACGGGCTCCAGTTTCTTTCTCTGTACGATGGCCCCACGCCCGGCCCCACCCACACCGCAGGGGGCCAACAGGGACGTTTTGAGGACCAGTAGGAGGCGAAAAGTACAAGCAAAGAAGAGGAAGAGGGAGGAAAAAGGTGAGGGGTTGCCAAGGAAAAGGAGACGTTGCGAGAAAACATATTGTCCACAGTCAGCCAGTCACAGCAGTGTACAGTCTGAGCCCCCCCAAACAGTCGCCACGGAAACCTCTCAGGGTCACCTGAGCTGGAAGGCCGACGCCCAGCCACCACCTCGGCCCATCCTATGCTTAATACGGGTGCTTCGTATGCTCTATAGTGGCCAGGGCATGAGGAACTTCCAGCTGAACAGGAAGCTGAAAGGTGGTGCCGGTGTTCCGTGCGGCCTGCAGGGGTCCGATCTGGTCCGGGTCGTGTTCCTCCAGGGAGAGTCCTACCTGAACGGGGAGGCGGCCAAACCCAAAAAGCTCCCCCGTCGCTTCTTCAGCATGGTGCCCCTCTTCAGCCGACTGCTGCAGAGACACAGGAAGTGCCCGTATGCCTACTTCCTGCGTAAGAAGTGCTCTGGGTCTTTGGGGTCCCCGCTGGCCTCCCATTGCCCGCCGTACCGGGTCTACCTGTTCCTGAGGGAGAGCCTCGGTTATGTTGTCCCGGATGAACTGTGGGGGTCCGACCAGAACCGGCTGCTCTTCCTGGCGAGGGTGAAGCAGTTCCTCCGGCTGGGGAAGTTCGAAGGCCTGTCGTTGGCTCAGGTGGTGTGGCGGATGAAAGTCGGCAGCTGCGGTTGGCTGGGGCGTGGTGCAGGTGGGTGTGTTGAGAACGTCAGAGTGACCTGGTGGTCTCTGCGTCTGTTTGTCATCGCTTTTGTTGCTGCTTGCAGCCCGGTGTCCGAGTGAGCACCGCTACCGAGAGTGGATCCTGGGGCAGTTTCTGGCCTGGCTGCTGGACAGCTACGTCCTCGGCCTGGTCCGCGCCTTCTTCTACGTCACAGAGAGCATGGGCCAGAAGCAGGCCCTACGCTTCTACACGCAACAGGTCTGGACCCGACTGAGGGACCAGGCTTTCAGGTGCACCCATGGATTTTCTTTTTCGAAATAAATCCGTCAGTTCTGTCGCTGTGGAAAGTATTGACGACTGTTGACCTTGACCTCAGGGAGCTCCTGTCCAAGGGACGGTGGAAACCCCTCAGTCCACAGCAACTAGCGGCTCTCCCCAAATCCACGGTCACCTCCCGCATCCGCTTCATCCCCAAAGCAAACGGAATGCGACCGATCACGCGCCTTGTGGGGAGGGACGCCGCCACCAAGGTACGGACCCCGGACTGAGGGACGTTTCAAACAGCACAAGCTAGGGTTGTTCTGTTCCAACACCTCTTGCATTTGTTGGAACACTTTAATATATTTTTGGGGCGCTAATGCAAACAGCATATAGCATAATTTTTTGAATGAGTTGTTCCTGGTGTGTCTTATGTTTTTCCAGCATTTCCAGAGCAGTGTGAGGGACCTGAGAGACGTGTTGGGGGTGTGTGTGAAATCCTCGCCATCTCTGCTGGGCTCGACTGTTTGGGGGCGTCAGGACATCCACAGGGTCCTAAAGAGCGTTGCGTTACACCAGAAGAGCAACCCCACACCTCTCTACTTTGTTAAGGTGTGAAGTGTTAAAGTACTGGCTTCTTATTTTCTATTTATTTTGGTCCATGTGAGTGTCGTTCATCATTTGTGTGTGTGTCTCTAACAGGTGGATGTGAGTGGGGCGTATGACAGTTTGCCTCATGATAAGCTGCTACAGGTGGTTAGTGAAGCCCTCCACCCTGTGCTGGACCTGCACTTCTCCATCAGACATTTCACTAAGGTGTGGGAGGAGTCACTGCACGGTGTCAGGAGACAGTTCTGCACAAGGGTGTGTTCCCTCAACACACACACACACACACACACACACACACACATACTGTCTTCACTGCAGCAGCATGTAAATTGGCGTCTGTGCGATTGTGTATCAGGCAGGCGCTCTGGAATCCACCAACATGAAGGGCTTTGTGATGGAGGAGCAGCAGAGCGGGAAACTCCACCACGCCGTGCTGGTTGAGAAGGTGAGAATAGTCCGCGATGCGATTCCTCAGGGCGCTGCCGCTCCGGCTCGGATCTGATCAGCTGATGTGTTTCATTGACAGTTCAACTTGACCGATGTGACCGGCCGAGGCATCCTGCAGTTTTTCAGACAGATGCTGACCTCCTGCGTCATTCGTTACGGGAAGAGGTGAGTTTGAGTTTGAATGAAACACCCTACCTTAGCTCACGTTCCCTAACAGACATTTTGCTGTTCAGAACATTCCAGCAGGTTTGTGGAGTCCCGCAGGGCTTCGTCGTGTCAGCCATGCTGTGTAACCTGTGTTACGGTCACATGGAGAACACCTTGCTGGGCCATGTCACCGAGAGAGGCGGGTAGGTTGGTCACCTGGTTATGCTGGTAGTCACTACTGGGTCTGCCCAGTAGGGGGAGCTGTGCTGTCTTATATCTTATACATATAATTATTTCACGCCGCATTCGCGGTTGCCTCGTTGACTGCATATGTCAACCAGTCCGCAGTATTGCGACTGGCAGGTCCACCCTATAAAACAATACAGGTGACATGGAAATTGGGGTTTTCGTATATACATGTTACAAAATGATAATTATTTCCATTCATAACATATTATTTACATTCAGCATTCTTTTTAGTAATTAATTTAAATGGCAATCAAAGATTAATCAATGACAATTTCTGCAAATTAAAATAGTAAGACACTTCAACAAACAGTCGTTTTGCTTGTGGTGGAATGATAAAATCCATGACTGCAAATTATAAACTATGTAACATTAACAATAACGTAATGGAGGGGTTTGAAGTATTATGAGCTGCGGTTTATTTTTTTTGTTAGTTTTTTTTGTCATTCCCTTTGGAAAAAAAGAAAAAGATTTAATAAACAAATTTATAAACCTATAATAGAAATGAGTAAATGTGCAACATGGCAAAAACCATGAATAAAATAAATAAATGGACAAGAATAAAGAAAAAATGCACAATGCATCACTTGATCAGTTTAATAAATGCATTTTGAAATGCATTCAAATCATGAAATAATGTCATTATGACAGTAATTTCAATTTAATGTTCATTAAAATAATTGTAATTTCAAGTTCCAATTTTTTTCAAGAATAAAAGCCTCACTGACAACCCTTTAAAAGACCAGTACATATGGTATATGCAATAATCTTAATGGTCAACATAACATGATTGCAAAAATAGTAGTTCAGCCTTAACTATGAAATGAAATTTGGTTTGGGGTGTTCCAACTTCCCAAGCAGCACAGAAATGAGGTATGATGATGGTCTCTACATAATTACATTTATGCTTCTACAGACAAACCACTCAAAATCTGACAGTGACATCAACACTTTAGGCGTCTGTCTAAGTCCATGTCTGAAATAGTGGATGGTGGAAGCGTACAGGTTCCAACCCCACTTACTAGACGCTGAGCACGACACCTAAACCTGAATGTCTCCAGGGGTACTGTCCCTGTCACTACTGATTGTCTGAAAAATGTCATAAATGTAAAACAACCAGTAGAGGTTCCAGCTGAACTGGGCTTTTTCCAGTATCTGACCCTGATCTGAGCCACCAGTTAAAGCTTCAGGTCTAACACGTCTGGTGTGTAAATCTCCACCCATCTCTGGTCATCTCAGGTGCTTGATGAGGCTGGTGGACGACTTCCTGCTCATAACGCCGAAGCTGCACAAAGCGTTGACGTTCCTCAGGTCTGTGCCGCTGCTCTGGCTGCATTTCATTACAAGTTTTTTGTTAAACCCAAACACTGGCCCAGTTCAAATACACATTCAAACCCTGATCATTTTAATTCAATTAGCATGTCCCTCCGTGCAGGAGGCTGCTGAATGGCGTGCCGCAGTACGGATGTGTTGTGAACCCTCAGAAGGTAGCAGTGAACTTCCCCCCGGGGGAGGAGATGGGCGGGGAGGGGGTCCGTGTTTTGCCGCAGCACTGCCTGTTCCCCTGGTGTGGACTCCTGGTGGACACAAACACCCTGGACGTCTCTAATGACTACTCCAGGTACGACAGGCTGAAGGACATTGCTTTAGAACATAATTCCAATTTAATCCTTGTTTGTAATCAATGGTCAAATGCGGCATACCTGTGGTATCATGAACCTCTTTAGATGTTCTGATCTGTTGAATTTCAAGATTTTTTGGGGGGCAGGGCTGTCCTGGCTTCACCGCCCAGGCCCCGTGCATCAGTGCTAAAGAATTTTTATGGCCACCAGCTCTCATGTGATTCCTAAATGAGATACTAAATCATTATCTGATCACTTAGAGCCAAGTTAACACGCCACTTACTTACTTACTAATGGCCTGGTAAATAAATGAACGTTATCGATCGCCAGTGTTTTATGTAAATATTTTTCATAAACGAGAAGTGAGTGTGTGTGAAGGGTGAGGATTGAGCTGGCCTTCACTTTAAAACATTATTAACACACGGAATTTGCATAGTAAAGAATGTCCACTGGGAGGGGATTGACTACTGTATCAAATGGGTGACATCCTGCTCCAGGGGTGTCAAACTGGCTGCCCTCGGGCCACATCCCGCGAGATAACTTTATATAGATCTGCTATTATGCCACGGCTATACCATTTAAGCGCTGCTAACACACAAACTACAGATCCCATAATGCAGTGCTTCAGTTGCCTTGCTGAACGCGCTCTTTACACTGCGGCTGAATCTGTACAGGAGCAGTTTTCACATCAACAGCAAAAAGGTTGAAGCAGCTTGAAATTATTTTCGTTCTGCAAAGTCACCAAAGAGCCGTGCAAACTCAGTGCGTAGGGTGCTCAGTTTGCCAGCAAGGTGTGCACTGCATTATGGGATCTGTAGTTTGTGTATTATCAGCGCTTAATATCGTTGTGCCATGTATCCTACTCTGACCAATTCCACGGAACACAGAACTGTACCTGACCCCTTTCAGCTATGCTGGCCTCTCCCTGCGCTACAGTCTGACCATTGGCTACGCCCACTCCGCAGCTTCCTTCATGCAGAAGAAACTGATGTCCATCCTGAGGCTCAAGTGTGATGCAATCTTCCTTGATCTTGCAGTAAGGACTTAAGCACCCTCCCTTATCTACATAAATAACTCGCCACTTGGATTGAATTTTTTAATCATTATTTGTGTTTTCCAGATGAATTCTTTGGAGTGTGTGTTCAAAAACCTCTACAAGATAGTGCTGCTGCAGGCAATGAGGTAACGTTCACAACGGGTTGGTCCCTGGGACTTTGAGGTTCTGGTTCCACTCATTTAGGTGCATTTCAGAACTAATTTTAATATGCGTACACAGCCGTACTGTCATTCAGACTGCTGCAGGAGGTGCTGATGCATCATGTTCAAAGCAAGCTTGTAGAAATTACCGGTGTGGATCTGGGGTCAGTGTCGTGTGTGTGTGTGTTTATACAGGTTCCATGTATGTGTGCGTGCTCTCCCCCTGGGCCAGAATGTGGAAACGAACCCTTCTTTCTTCATGAGAATCATCTGGTCGATGGTTAAATTGACCAGCGGCTGCATCCAACAGAGTAACCAAGGCAACGGTGTTGATTCCGGCAGCTGTGTACCGTACGAGGCAGTGGAGCTACTCTTCTGTCTGGCGTTCGAAGTAGTCTTTCTCCGCCACCGGCCCTGTTACCGATGCCTTTTGCCATGCCTCCGTCGCAGTACGTCACACTCCTCACATTTCAAGTGATGCAGCTTCTTTCTGGCAGATGTTCTCTTGGGGCAACGCAATTAGTGATTTAGTGACCTTTTCTAAATTTTGAAGAATCTGAATAAGCGCATACGTGCTTTTTCTATATTTTTATGTTAAGAAAATGTTGTTCTTCTGTAATTATAATTTTTTTTCTGTACAGTTTTCCCAACAGAACGTCTGCCAGCTAAAATATCCCAAAAAGGACCAATACTCCCATTTTTCTTATTTGCCAGATCTGTCTGTCTGACTATGTTCTCTTTGCTCCAGGAAAGTGGCGTCAGCAGCGTGTACTGAGGGGGGTGCGGCTGGCGCGGGTACGCCAGGCCGCCACGCCCAGAATTCCGAGTGACTTTACTGCCATCCGTCTGTAAAGAGCAGATCCTGTCCAGGGTTTTAAAGCTGCCTGATGGTGATGACTTCTGGTTTCTGCCTTCTTTTTTATTGAGTTGTTATGGGGCACAAATCGACCTCAAGCAAATAAGGGGAGGAGGAAAAAATGGCTGCGTTAAGATGGTGGTCATTAACAGATGTGACTGAGCCAATTTTTACAGCAGAAAATGATCCCTCATTACACTGTAAAAGAGTGCGTCTCGTAAAAAACACGCCCGCTAAGTGTGGCGCTAAAGGTCAGGAGTCGCATGGAGAATCAGCATCAGGAAGAGGTGAACTACTTTAAATGAGAAGAAACAAATCAATTTCCCTGAACTACAACTTTACAAAACATCCTGTTGCATCTTTATTGATCCAATTTGAACAGTTCATGCACTTTAAATTGACTTCACCATAAACCCCCAGCCTGCAGTAGTGGGGAGAGTGTTGTCCAGTTTTTGCTGGTCATCTTCTGACCCTTCATCAGAAATGAACCACTGTTGATAGATTAATTTGGTGGGCCGGAGGAATGATTCTGTGCACTTAGTGCTGTAGAAAGTCTTAGCTCTGAATATGGACTATATGGACCGCTGGAGCTTCTGCTCCCTTGGTTTTGCGGCATATCTACATCTCAAAGGCCTGGTTGGTGTACGGATTGTTGGGCGCGTGACGGCTTCCACGCTTTTGTCTGGAAATCAGGAACTTGACCAGTTGGTAAAGAGCCACCAGAGGAATGGGCAGAACGGGCACGCCAGCCAGGAGAACGCAGATGGCGATGACCCAGTCGGGGTAAGGCTGCACCCATGGCAGGGGGAATTTTTCCTACAAAAGAAGCAAGCAAAGTGTCACCTGTTCTTGTCCCCGTTATGGTATTTCTGTACATTTTGGCTACACTCTTGCTTCGTTCGACACAGGAAACAACAAATTGTTACTGATTCACTGGCCTTTTGTCAGCAAAGGCTTCAGCAGTCAGCTGTTCATATTTGTAGCACACGGGTTTGGGTTTGATTTGCCATCCAGCCATGTGCCACAGTGGAACCCTTGAGCAAGGTGCCTTCAGACGTTGCAGGTGAAGTTACACCTGACTGATGTTTATGTTGGAGCTCTTACGTATTCAGGGTCCCAGGCAGGGTAGGTGGGGTGCGACTGCACCTGCACTGCGATGTAGGCCACGAACACCACCAGCAGCATTAGTGGGCTGATCACCATCCAACACACTCGCCAGTACAGGTTCGGCCTGCGGCCCGTCATGAACTCGATGTCTGAGCTGAACCTGGAATTGCACAAGAAGAAGAAAATGGGATTTCCCAGAAACCAACCTGATGTCTGATTTCATTATGCTGCAATTACAATTAACAGAACGGACCGGCGTATTCCGTAAATGAAGACCACGGCAACAATCTCAAAGAAGGCGATGATGAGCAGCGGGATGGAGCCAACATAGCTGTTGAAGATCTCTAGCCAGTAGTTACCAGAGCCCAGTGTGAAGATTAGAGCCACCGAGAAAGACAGCAGGCATATCAGACCTGTCCACAACAATTTAAACACCAAATATTAGCATGACTGGAATGAGAAAAAAAGTTTTACATTTTAAGAATTTATGTTTATGTAATTTATATTTTTTGTTTGAATTCTACAGCAGGAGACTTGTTTATTGTAAGCATTATAATTATTACCGCTACAGGTACATTCATGTCCTCTTGTATTTTTTCATATTAAGGCATTTTCATATTAATAAAAAATAGTTTTAAGAAACACTCAATTTTTACTTTGATTTGTGGCGTCTGGGTGGGCAAATGGCACCCTTAGCACTTGCCTATGTAATTTGTTTATTTTTTTTTCTAAATTAGGTTTTTCCCGAATTTCCCGATGTTTTCCATTATAAATGTATTTATTCACCTCAAAACTGTGTGAGTTTGGAGTGGATGTGAAAAAAACAAATGCAATATAACAAATCACATTTAATCGCTGTTCAACAAAGTGCTTGGGCATTTACTCTTTGCTTTTTTTGAACTATTTCCTTGTAAATAATATGTGTATTTCATGCAAAGAACTATTTCACAATATTACACATTTTTCCATTTGTAAAATAAAAGTCCTCAACATAAAAAAAAACGTATTAAATAAATAAACATGGGGCAGACCTGGAATACAAAAAATAGGTTGTGACCATTTGCATAATGAACTGGAACCATGATTATAAAACCCTGTTTTGAATCAGCTGATTTGTTTACATGGGTTTCCAAGAGTTTGCTGCGCGGAATCAATCGGGCAAGTGGTCCGGATTCGACACTGACAGTCCCGCCTCAGCAGGAAAAACGTGTAGTGAACTGCAGTGGCCAGAAATCATACGCAATTCCGTGTTTTACAATGGATTCCATTTTATTTGTTGGATAGCGTTTTCAGAGAGCAATAAATGGGCCTGTGCATTGATTGATAAAATAGCAGAAGGGATGGAACGGGGGGGGGGTGCGTTTTAGAAGGGGGATGGTTTTGACTTTTTTTGGGCATGACGTCCTCCCTCATCCAACCCCAACTCGAGTATTGCATACACGTGATCTGGTAAACAACTTTTAGGCGTCGTACCGGTGAAGAGCTCCTTGGGCATCCACTTGGGCACCAGGTTGAGGTCCAACAGCGGAGTGAGGACACCTTCCAGGTTCCCGAACATGCTAGACAGGCCGAGGCTGAAAAGCATGACGAAGAAGAGCACAGCCCAGATTTGAGAGCCCGGCATCTCGATGACTGCTTCTGTAAAGACAATGAAGGCCAGGCCTGTTCCCGATGCACTCTGGGTTATAGAATAAGAAAATGGACACAGCTGAAAACCTGAAATGCAAATATTATGGTCGTCAATTTGGAATGAACGCGAATACCTGATCGAGGAACGTCTGAAGGCTGCATTCTCTTAGATGCAGTTGTGCCACCTGCTCTGGGGCCATTTCTGTCAGATAATCCATCCAGCTGTCGTAGTTCTCAATTGTCATGTTTTGATCGGCAATGTCAAATTTATTGGTTAATGCCAAGATGTTGCTTCCAATGAAAGGAGAAAAGAAATTGTTATTCTAGCACTAAACATGATAGATTATATGGATACTATATGCAAATATGATATGGTCATTATTTAGCAAACTAACTTCGAAATGTTCTTTTTAAATATCAAACCAGGTGGGAGGTAATACCTCTCCAGACAGGAGTTGTAGTTGGAGGTCGCTTTAAAGCCCAGAATGGCGAATATGGGGATGGAGGCGTAGAGGGAGGTGGCGCTGTTTATGCAGCCAACCAGCACGGCGTCTCTCTCGCAGTTATTTCTGAAAAACAAGTGAATGGTGTGTGTGTGTGTGTGTGTGTGGTTTATGATGGGGTCAAGTGTGCATTATCAGGCTTTCTTACTTTTCCGGGTTGTAGCTGGAGAAGGCGATCAGGCCACCAAATGCTAAAGACAGTGAGAAGAAGATCTGAGTGGCGGCGTCCAGCCACACCTGGGGGTTTTCCAGAATTTCCCACTGTGAATGTGAAGATGTGATTAGATTGATCAACGCCATGTTTCAACATGGTCCAGCATGGGAAAAGGTGTGAGGGAACAAAAGGACAAAGTCACCTTTGGAGTGAAGAGGTAACGAAGGCCCTCTGTTGCTCCAGGAAGTGTGAGTGCCCGAACCAGGAAGATGGTCAGCACCAGATAGGGGAAGGTGGCAGTAACGTACACCGCCTGTTAAGATGTTCAAACCGAGGTCAAGAGGACAGTTTGACATAACTAAACCCCATGCTGTTCTCCAAGAGGTTAACATGCACAACCATCATCATCATCACAAGTCAAGATTGTCAAGGATGTTTACTTGCATTTACAACATCCTTTGTATTAGCATTGTGCTAACAGCGTAACCATAGGGTTAGCACATTTCATGAAAGTGAAAATGTCATTGTGATACATGGCACAGTACATGGAGACATCGAAATGTGTCCTCTGCTTTTAACCATCACCCTTGGTGAGCAGTGGGCAGCCATGGAAGGTGCCCTGGGAGCAGTGTGTGGGGACGGTGCTTTGCTCAGTAGCACCTCAGTGGCATGTTGGATGATCGCAATTTGAACCGGCAACCTTCTGATTACCACTTCCTTAACCGCATATGCATATGTTAAACTTAATATTTGCGTTTTATTTTCAATAAACACAAAAATCTTTTTAGATACAACCACCATGTAAAGACATGTAAATTGTGCTCATTACAACTAAAAAATATGGGGCTATACTTTTCACGATTCTGTATGTAAAGGGACATAAACACCCACAGTGTTCTGGCAGAGAATTCAAACACATTCTTTATTTTGGTGTTTTTTTAAAGACTGTAGAATCTAGCAGGAGCACAAATACAATGTTGAATTTGGATAAGCTTTTTGTGGGCTTTTACTGATTTCTGTCCTAAGCTTTAAGAGGTTTGCAATGCTAATGGAACCTGAGCGGTTTTCCTGTGTTGCATGTGCTGGATGAGATGACTGGACTTTGTTCCTTCTGTCTGTATAACATTGAATTGCTTTCGCTGTGGTGCCGTTTTTTTTTTTTTACGATGCCATTATGTGATGTTCTTGCCTCCACCTTGTTATTGTAGGCACTCCTGCCCTTGCAGCAGATTATTTTCTGGCGAGCAGAAGTGTGGGAACCACCCACCTTGCCAATGGTCTCGATGCCGCGGATGAAGCAGATGTAGACGATGCACCAGGCAGCACCCAGGCACACAACCAGCCACCAGTGCAGCGAGCCGCTGGTCTCCACATTGGGCGAGATGTTCAGCGTCTCTCGATACCAGAAGTAGTTCACTGGGGTGCTGGCCTCACACTCCGGAACATAACCTTGGGTGGGAACAGTTCAGGAGAAGCGGTTTGGAGAGCAGTTGTGATGGTCAGCCGTGAACACTGATGGTTCTCGCCACAATTGGAGCAGAACTTTGTTTTCTTATTAAAGGGTTAAGAGGTTAAACAGTAATGAGTGGAATTCCAGCTCCTCTGTTATTTTAACCTGGGTGTAATGGTTTAAATGAATTTTGCTGTGCAAAACAGTCAACAAATGTTTTAAATGTCAGATCTGATGACGATGGTGTCTTGTGCAGAGGATGTCTATGTGTTCTTGGGCCCAGGAACCGAAAGTTTTACCTCAAAATGTTCCCAGGTCTGGCATAAGCTGAGAATAGTTAAAAGTCTGCTTGTACCTGTTTGGTCCTCAATGACTGGACATTGACTCCATGGTAGTGGTTCTTGGAATGAATGGAAGAAGTACCAAAGCACCCAGGCCAGTATGGTATTGTAGAACAGGCCCACGAGGAAGGAGACGGCCTGGGAAGCCACGCCTACACACACAGACAAAGACCTTTAGATGTTTCAGGGCAATCATTATCTTAGGCATTCTTTTCACTTTATTTGTAACACTCTTCGTACCTACACCACCAAAGTAGGGCGATATGGAGTTCCAGACGCTGATGCTTCCCATGCGCAGACGCTGTCCAATTGCCAGCTCTAGGTAGAGAAGAGGGAGTCCCTCAAAAACCAGGGCAATGAGGTACGGGATCAGGAACGCACCTGAGGGATGGTCAATGCACATCAATCATTTATCATCCACTAGGGCTGAGATTCTCAAAATGAAAGTTGTTCCAGTAATGCATGGATCATGCCTGGAAAGGAAAAATTATTTTTGAAGTGGTCATTTAAGTTTAAATGAGCTGTGCAGCTCATTTGGGTAGATCTTCTAGTTCATCATAATTTCTGTTCATACAGCGGTTCCCCCTCTAACAACTCTATGGAAACTCTTCTGCAAAACATTGCAAATTACATGAACAGAGGAACATCAATACCCATACATCGCATCACATTTCGATCCTATCCTGCCTAAATGACCCTCACCAATTCATGAATTCTCTTCTATAAAAAGCTGAATTCATCCGCCTAGTTAAGAAATTGCAAAATATAAATACATATATTATAATAAACTCGACTTTTAATAAAGATGCCTTAAAGGACATGTTTTAAATTCTCAATATATTCAATTCTGATTATCTATTAATATTTCCTCTAATTGTGAAAATAATGTTCTTGAGATATGCTTTTTAAATGTTTTATGTGTAAGGGAGCAGTAACTGCCAGTATAAGTGTTTAAGACGGTAAGGATTGCTTGTTACCTCCTCCGTAGATTTGGCACAGGTAAGGGAACCTCCACACGTTGCCCAAACCCACGGCGAATCCAATGCAGGTCAGCAGGTATTGAGCCTTATTGTCCCATTTTGGCCGTTCCTCAGTCTTGGGCCCATCGGTTTCTGCTGGGTTCTCTGTTACAGCCATCCTGGTTTTTACCGAGGACCCAACGGGTCTTCTGGTCCCGAATATATACCGCCTGTGTCCGAGCTGCGATGTGCGCTCCTGCTCATTCGCCCAGGGGTGTGTTCCACTTAGCTTGTCATCGGACAGCGTTTATATTTCGAGAGTGCACTGGGAAGAGTGGGGTTAGGCAATGATTTAATTTTTTTCCTCCCCTTCAAAATGGTTTGATTGTGTGAGAACTGTCCTGAGGCTCTTGTTTAATGGATAACCCTGAGATGCATTGTTTCTTTCTTTCCTTTCTTTTCTTTTTTTTCTCCACCAGTATCCATCTGAAACTTCCAGGAAGAAGGGAAATCTATTTGACAATTAAAGATCTGCTGTCAATGAAGACAGTTCTGGACACTTCTATTCATAAACTCTGTAATTGTGAGTGTAGTGTAAAAAGCATGGCAAATTCCTGGCGGCTGTATACATTTATGAGATGCCTGATGACTGACTAAAGATCTTTTTCATGATGTTTTAATGCCTTTACTTGAAGACTGTAGTTTCCTTGAGGTCCCAAATATTGCTTCTTTGTGTTCCCCAGGGTTTGCTGCTCGGTTTGCTCTCATTTCCCTTATTTTAAAATGATCCTCATGTCATGTCATGTCTTGCCTGTCTAAGACTCAATTTGAATTTCTGGGACCATGTGAAGCGCTTGCCTTTTTCTTGTTATGGAAAAAGAAAAACCTTACAAAGTAGATTTCAATACATATGCATTTTACAACTAAGCCCTGTCGGAGAAACTCTCACTCCAATTATTCATCTGAAAGTGAAGAACTGCACACCAGCACTGACTGATCTCCTCTGGACTCAGATCTTTCAGTTGGACTGTGGATGGTAATACGTTAGTCGTACTTCTAGAGAGCTTATCATCTCATCACGTTTAGTGAACAATGCAATGGTTCCACGAAAGTTGTATTTCAGCATGACTTGCTGTGAAAATCTCAGTATCTACATAAAACGTTTTTTTTTGTGAGATAAGAGATAGATAAGATATGATGATCCTTTATTAGTCCCACAAGTGGAAAATTTGCACTGTCATGGCAGAAAGTGTACAATACAAGAGAAGAGCAGCAAAAATCAAATAAAAAGCATAGAAACTATGTCAACCGTTTAGTACCCAATACAATTAAATAATCTTGATATATATCCACTCTGTACAGACCTATTTACATTATATATACAGTTCAGCCCTCCTGATGAAATCACACAAAATATTCCCATGGAGGTTGTCTTTGTTGTTTTGGAAGCAATAATTCACTGTGCATGAAATTTAGACCACTAGGTGTAATAAATTTTATTTTATTATGGTATTTACACAACACATTAAATATCTACATAAGTATTTGCCCAATTAAAACTGCATCACAGCATTTGGCCAATTATACCAGGGAGCCCTGTAATGAAGGTGAACTGCAGCATTTACCATTTTCAGGTATTAAAGCTGTTATCTACATCCCTCCATCTCAGATTTGTAAATGTATACAATGGAGGAAAATGCAAAGAACACATTTAAACGTTATGGCAGCTCATTTTAATATTATGTCCTTGTTTCCATTCTTTCTTCTGCTGTACATCTTCTGTAGATATTTCGCTAAAGCAACAACAGGCACTGCAAGGCTAGGGATTCCAGCTAGGATGAAGATGATCACATAAATCCACCCAGGGTATGTGACTTTCCTCAAGGCTGGGAAGTTCTCCTGAAAAAAAAAAAAAAATTCCAGGTCTACAAGAGCCATCATTTTAAACTTGTATTAAAAGATCCAGACAGAATGATTATAAAACCCAGATTGAAGGTAAACACCATAACCAGAACCCCATACACACCCAACTTGGGTCCCAGACAGTGTAGGTCAGCTCCTCTCGAACTTTAGTAACAAAATAGGCCAAGAAGATGGTCAGAACTATGAGTGGACTGATGACCATCCAGCTGGTCCTCCAGAAGATGTTGGGCTTGTGACCGATCATGAACTCAATGTCCTTGCAAAACCTGTTGAAATGTTGTATATTACCTTCAGTATAAGATGGCTAATCATATGGAAGTACATCAAACTGGTAGTACATCAAGTAGAACGTATAAGTATTTAACGTTCTTCTTTTGGTCCTAAAGCACCTGTCCATCCCGTAGATCATGACCACACCAATCATTTCAAAAAACGCTATGATCAGGAGAGGGACAGATCCCGCAAACGTGTCGAAAAGGGCCACCCAGTAGCTTCCCGACTGCTGTGAGAAGGTCAGGGCAATGACAAATGACACAAGGCACGTCAGACCTGAAATAGAGATGATGAGATTGAGATTAGTGTTTTCATAAAAAACAAGCAGCATAGGTGAATGTGGAGCTGCTAGAGTACCAGTGAAAACCTCCTTAGGCCACGTTTTGGGCAAGATGTTTAGATCCTGAAGTGGTACAACCACGCCCTCAATGTTCCCAAAAAGGCTGGACAGGCCGAGACAAAAAAGCATGATGAAGAACAGAATGGACCAGAGCTGAGAGACGGGCATCTTGGTGATGGCCTCTGTGAAGATGATGAAGGCCAGCCCAGTGCCCTCCACCCCCTGCGAATGGGAAATGGGCCCCAAAGTCAATCTGTACACAAAAGCTGACGGTGGCTCTACTGCCTCGATTAATGTGGGCTTCATCCCAAACTGCATGATTCAGTACAGCATTTCATTTCTCAACTGTTCTTAAAAACTCTGTAATTAAAAAAGAATATGACTTTTGTATTTCACACCTCGCTAAGGAAGGTCTGCATGTCACATGTCTTCAGCTGGAGTCCCTGGATCAGGCCAGGTGACGTCGCGTTGAGGTGACTGAGTGACTCCTCATAGCTGCTTGCCGTGATGCTTCCATCAGGAAGGTCTAAAGCATTTAGCAATGTCCAGATATTTCTACAAACAGCAACATAAGTTAAAAACTTGAATGATAAGATATGATAATCCTTTATTAGTCCCACAAGTGGGAAATTTACATTGTCATGGCAGAAAGTGGACAGTACAAGATAAGAACAGCAAAAAATAATAGCATAGACAACATGCCAACTGTATAATATAAAAAGTTAAATAAACAAATAAATAGTCTGGAAAAAACTGTGGATGTGAGTTTTAAACATTAAAATATGTACATTAAAATATATTTGTGAATGTCTGTCTACATATAATTTAAGCACGTGTAAATATGTACAGAGTGGATATATGTACCCATATTGCACATAAGAAAATGGAAATGGTGTATTGGATGTGTGGTCAGCTGTTATAGAGTATGACAGCGGTTGGCAGAAAAGACCTTCTGAGTCTCTTCATCCTACATTGTGGGTGCTGCAGCCTGCCACTGAAGGAGCTGCTCAGTGCTGAAATATAGCTTTGTGAAGGAATTCACTTTTTATTTTCTTATCATCTCAACAGCAGGAGGTGCCGTGGGACTAAAATCAGAAAAATATAGTCACAATGTTCCGCATGTTGCCCAGCTTGGAATCTCAAAAATTATTGTAAATATTCTAGTAATGTCTGCAGCATGGACCATTTACATTAATTTTTTATCCAGAGTGACAGTTCCCATAGAGACACTCAGGGTAAAGTGTCTTACTCAGGGACACAATGGTAGTAAGTTGGGCTTGAACCTGGGACTTTGTGGTTAACCACTAGACTACTGTCAACACAGCAGAAAGGCGAGTGATCTCCACCTGTCGATGCATTCATCGAATTTCTCTGTGGCCCTGAAGCCAATGATGGAGTAGATGACGGTGGCGGCGTAAAGGGAGGTTCCACCCGTCACAATGGAAATTGTCACAGCATCCTGCTCACAGTTGTTACTGATGAGAGGAGGAAATGTGGTGAAATTGACATTCTGTCTGAAATTAAAACTGGTTGGAAAGATTGATTCTAAATTGCTTGTGTGAAGCACTGACTATAGACAGAGTTTCTCACTGTACAGAGTTGTAGCTGGAGAAGGAGATGAGGCCTCCCCATGCAAGACCAAAGGAGTAGAAGACCTGGGCTCCAGCATCCAGCCAGTTGGTCGGACTCATCAGTTCTTCAACCTGTTGAGAGGAGCGTGACGTGAAAGGCTGGATCTCACTGCAGAGTGAAACCGCTCATCAACGGAAAGTTCAAGTCTCTCACGTCTGGTGTGAAGAGGAACTTGATTCCACTCAGAGAGCCTTTGAGGGTCAAACCTCTGATCAGGAAGATGGCGAGAACCACGTATGGCAGCGTAGACGTCACATACACTGCCTGGCAGTCAGAAACAACATTCTGTTAACATCCATCTGAGTTGATTCTGGTGGCCGATGGTCATGTCTTATGTTGCTCAAGCCTAGGGCTCATTGAATCTGTAACTGCATTTGAATCCTATGGTGGCTGAAAAGTAAAAAAAAAATTACAAATAGTAAAAAAAATTAACAACATGCGAAACAAATTTACCAATCGCCGAAACACTTTTACAAGCAGCGAACAACTCAAAATAGAAAGGCTAGGTATGATAGCTCAGTGTGTGGTGTCAATCAAGGACAAGGTTACCTCATTTAAAAAAAAAAAAACGAAACACAAAAGTGGAACAGTTGGCTAAAATAATTCCAAGAAACATCACATACAGTCTCAGTCTCACTTTACTTCACCCCGCGAAACATGCACTTTTGGTTTATCTTACCTACCTTTTCCCTTTTGAGTAAAAGTGTTTCGCATGTTGTGAATTTGTTTTTTGAAATGTTAAATCGTTTTGCACTTGTCGGCCACCGTATGATCTAAACGGACATGAATGCACAGCTCGGTCTGCTCAGCATTTACATCTGTGGTGGAAGAGAACAAAGGGTGTGTCACCCTAACCTTCCCGGTGGACTCAATGCCCCGAATGCAGCAGATGTAAAGAATGCTCCAGGCACACAGAGAGACCAGGACCAACCACCACTGCAGCCCACCGGAATTGTCTATGGATGCTGATGTGTTCAGAGTCTCTCTGTACCAGAAATAATCCACCGTGGAGCTCAGAGCGCACTCTGGCACCAGGCCTGTAGGGGACAGCACATGGATGGGATTTGGATCAGCTCTACATCAGTCTCACTGTTCTACGATTAGATGGAAAATTTGCTGTCTCAATACCTGTCCTGTTTTCATCAAGGGGACATTGACTCCAAGGCAAAGGGTCCTGAAAGGAGTTGAAGAAGTACCAAATAACCCATGACAGGATGGTGTTATAGTAGAGAGCAATGAGGAATGACACCAGCATAGAAGATATTCCTGCTGGGCCAAACAAGAGCCATGAATACATGAATGAGATTCATTCATCTCCACCGTAAATCATGTCTCAGACCTCACCAACGCCTATCAGGTAGGGACTGATGGACCTCCAGACGCCAACACTGCCCTTTCTCAGCCTCTGGCCAATGGCAAATTCCAGGAAGAGGAGGGGCATGCCTTCAAACACGAGCAGGATGAGGTATGGGATTATGAAAGCCCCTGCATTCCAAAGGAAGAACATCAATCATACAAGGAACCGAGAGACGTGCTGCAAAATTAGACAGAACAACAGGATTCACCTACAGACGGAAGTGGCTTGAATATCATCAGCAAAAAAATGTCCACAGCAGTTAATGGGTAATTACAACGCGCAAGTGTTGCCCTTTGTCTCACACGATGCTCCAGTAACTTGTGAACGGTTTCACTTCTGTAAAATCTTCATTTTTGAAAGGCAAAACGTTCTGCAGAAGAAACCCTCTTGCATTAGTCTGGGACCATTGCAGCAGTACAGATCTCAGACCTGACCCTGGAGGTCCATCTAGCAGACTTCATTTGAAAAAATTGGTGTCCCTGTTGCTCAGAGGTTTGCTGCTGTGATGCTCGATAATAACATAGCTGTTGTGTTCATGCCCATGTGCGTTTTGCACTTCCTTCATAGTCAAAATGAATGGTGATTAATCGTGATCAGTTACTACAGACCTTCAGCGATCTCTTTGAATTTAGAATTTCTCCGCCCACCTTTTTGCCGTAACCGGCATATCCCCAGTCATGAATTTATGACAATCGACAAAATGGGTTATGTTCACTGTGCCCAAAACTAGTATTTCACAACACTCTCTTTTGAGGATAAGTGCTGTGTAAAGACTGCTCTGGGGTGTTAAGTCATTTATCTGCAAACGTTTTGTTACTTTTTATCTAACACGTCTGTAAATGTGTCACACAAAAATCTTTAGAAGTCATGCACTCATTCGAAAACTCTTCTCAAGCTGAATCGGTACCTCCTCCATGGCTCTGGCACAGGTAGGGGAAGCGCCAGACGTTGCCCAGTCCAATACAGAAGCCCACGCAAGTCAGCATGTACTGCGCCTTGTTGTCCCATTTTGGCCGGTCCCCAGCGTCCTCAGCCTCCAGCCTCTCTAGATCGGCATGAGACGGGATCCGTTCATCCAGCCCGGGGTTGGCAACAGTCAGCCTCATGTTGCCGAACTGAAGTTTGTCCCCCTCACCGTCCCTCCTACAGTCACCGGCACTTTGACTTTCCCGTTCGAGCGTTTGAACATTTATGGACTTTTTTTTTTTATGATGTCCTTTATATGTGTTCTGTCTTGTACACCGTCACAGTAATTATTACTCCTCTTAGTAATAATTATTAATGGGCCAGCTGGGGGGGCAGAATTACATCACACATCTGTTTCACAA
Organism: Denticeps clupeoides; assembly: GCF_900700375.1. Taxonomy (NCBI): domain Eukaryota; kingdom Metazoa; phylum Chordata; class Actinopteri; order Clupeiformes; family Denticipitidae; genus Denticeps; species Denticeps clupeoides. The sequence goes on along the minus strand of NC_041726.1, from coordinate 8,844,323 downwards.
TGTGTCACCCAGGCAGGCACAAGCGTCCAATGTTCCAAACTGGTTCCCCCTACTTTCAGTTCCTGGCTATTTGTAATTTTTTTTTTGCCGGAAGTGCTTTTAATTTGAGAAATACTGGACAGATCTGAAAGGAAACATGGAAAACAGAGGACTTTGGTGCTGTGCATTATTACCATTCAAGATTTTGGTGTTTTCAAACCTAATGGAAAAGTCAATTTGTGCATTCAGGGGCCGACTTGATGTTTTTGTTCCGAGAACAGACATGCCTCTGAAATGCCACATGCCACATTTCCGTGCACAGCATACATTCTGTGCAACAAAAGTAATTAAACCTTGCTGCACATTGTCACCTTGTGCACCAAACTGACACCAACATTTTGTGGTCAGAATCTGTACTGTATGAAGGACAGAAAACTGTTTCATAGACAAAATGTCATTTCCTCCACAACATGCATGTTGCCAATGACAAGGAGTAATTTCGTTCACAGAACACATTTTGTCACGAACAGAAAGTTGCTTAGTACACCCTTGGCTATTGAATACTATCTTACTGCTACTTGAATTACATGCCTACCCCCCTACGTGAACCATCCACCTTGCACCAGTGACTGAAAAGGAATTAGAGGATGAAAGAGCTTCTGGGTATGTAGATAAAGGTGCAGTGAAGGTGCCCAACTTTGATGTGCATTCATGGTTTCCATTGCTAACCTGGTACAGTTGACCTTCACTTGAATGAGGGTGATATGAGATATCTATTACATGGGATTCTCATCAGCTGATGGCTGGGTTAAATCACAGCTCACGGGACCAGCTGACTGTGGTTGAAAGCTAACAGTATTTGATGAGGTAGGTAAGCTGTTAATTATTGCAGTTATTGCTCAAGACAAGTTGGCAGATGCAGGAAGGGCTTCTCTAATCGCTGAGACATCATTTTCTGCATAAACTTTATTGCTGCTTTGCTGGTTTATTGCAATGTATCATTATTTCCTGATTTAATTAGAGAAAACATACAGATGTCTGCAATTAATACAGTTTATATTGACAACAGCAAACTTACAGAACTCCAAGAAGAAAAATATTCGCAGAACATAAATATAAAACATAGAAATCCTTTATAGAGTCTCTTATTAGAAATGAAATTTCAAAAGTACAGAATGACAGTGATACGCCATCATTCCATCCCGGCTCTACCTTGTTCAGGATTCACTCGCTGACAGCAAGTCAAAAATGTAGGGATCACCAGGAATGCAGCCAGGGTGCAAAGTATGTTATCCGGGCTTCGATCATGTAAGAGTCCATAAATAGATCAGAGGTGCCTGCACTGTCCTTTACCTCTAAGAATTCAAGTCCAAGAGCCATCGCTGTGAAAAGTTAATTTGCTGTTTTCACAGACATTTTTACTTTATCAGATATCGTGCTGATGGAATCCCCGTCAAAATGGTTACTCCCTTTACAGCGGTTCCAGATGAACTTGAAGAGGGAAAAAAACGGAATTGTGAGACTCGGAATTCCTGCCAGTATGAAGATAATGCCATTGATCCAGGATGGGTACTCCACCTCTGCCAGCGTGGGGAACTTGTTCTGAAAGCAAAGATTAAAAAATTACTTCATACGCCCAACACCATAATTCTGACCATAATGCATATAGGATGGCGTTACCGAATTTGGGTCCCAGACGAGGTATGTTAGGTTCTGGCTAACTTTAGTTACAAAGTAGAAGATGAGGATAACGAGGATGAGGAGGGGACTGAGCACTCTCCATGTGACCTGCCAGAAGATGTTGGGTTTATGACCAATCATGAACTTGATGTCTTCATTAAACCTGAAGAGGGAGGGAAGACAAGTACAGTTCACTTGATTAGAGCTATTTTTAGGGCTAATTTAATTTTTTTTTCAATTTTACATAATTGTACAAATTACAGCATATAGCTTTGCTTTTAAAGATGTTGTCCTTAGTAGAGCTTCTGCTGACTGGACTCACCTGTCTATCCCATAGATGTAGACCACAATGAACATCTCACAGAAAGCGATGACCAACAGAGGGATAGAGGCTGCAAAGTTGTCAAAAAGAGCCAACCAGTAGCTTCCAGACTGCTGGACAAATATCAGGGCAATCAGGAAGGATACCAGGCATGTCAGACCTTCAAAACAAAAAACATCAAGACATCAAGAAACATCACCAAACCTGGACTGGACTGTTCCAACCTAAAGGTTTCTTCACATCTCACCTGTAAAAGCTTCCTTTGGCCAGTTTTTTGGGAGGAGGTTGAGGTCCTGAAGGGGCACCACTGTCCCTTCAAGGTTCCCAAACATGGTAGAGAGCCCCAAACAGAAGAGCATAATGAAGAATAAGACGGACCACAGTGGAGAGACAGGCATCTTAGTGATGGCCTCTGTGAAGACGATAAATGCCAGTCCAGTGCCCTCTACACCCTACGGTTATAAGAAAACAAATGGCAACAAGGTTCTTGGGATCGAATTAGGGAGCAACCTAATTGTACTGAAATGGTAGGAATTGTCCCATTACCTCACTGAGCAAAGTATTGAGGTCACAGGTGGTCAAGTTTAACCCCTGAATGACATCTGGTGCACTGTGGTTCAAGCTGTTGAACATTTGGTCGTAATTGCTTTCTGTAATATTTCCCTCTGGAAGTTCAAAAGTGTTAATCAGCTTTAGGATGTTCCTATTTGAGGAATAGAAGAAGTAAAATGAATTAGTGTCAAAGTTTAAGGGCTCATGTTAAACATTTTCCCATAGTTCACCTACCCACTGAGACAATCGTCAAATTTCTCTGTGGCTCTGAAGCCAATAATTGAGTAGATGACAGTGGCAGAGTAGACCGACGTGAGGCCGTTAATGATGGAGATGGTTACAGCGTCCTTCTCACAGTTGTTGCTGAGGATACATAACCACCATTAAACATCCCCACATCCCACCAGGTGGTTCTGCTGTGTGGATTAAGGAAATGATCCTTGATATGAGACTTGATATAAAGTTGTGATTGCATGAATAGCCTATATTTTGTTCCCAGCTAGGCTGAAGACCAAAAAATTGCTTTGGGCTTGGGAATCTGATGTCATAGATTTCCAGATGGGTCAGAGTCACTGGCAACATGGCTAAAGAGATACTATACCCACAGAGAGCCCTTACTGTATAGGGTTGTAGCTGGAGAAGGAGATGAGTCCACCAAATGCCAGTGAGAAGGAGAACAGCACCTGAGCACCAGCGTCCAGCCAAGTTGTCGGGTTCATCAACTCATTCACCTGGAGAACACAGAATAAAATTTTACTCAGTGCAAGATCAGATAGAGTCAAGAATAACAAATTTTTAGTCTGTGTGAGAACTCACGTCTGGGGTGAAGAGGAACTTTATTCCACTGACTGAACCTTTGAGAGTCAGTCCTCTTATCAAGAAGATCGTTAGAACAATGTAAGGTAGGGTGGAAGTGATGTACACAGCCTGTGGAAAGACATTATTAGTCACCATCAGTCAGCATGGCTGGACTTGAGCATAAACTAAACTGTAATTTTTGTCTAAGGTTTTGTCTAACCTTGCCGGTGGTTTCAATGCCTCTGATACAGCAGACGTAGAGGACAACCCAAGCACAAATCAGCGACAAGACCAACCACCACTCGAGCCCACTGGACTTGTCTATGGCTGGTGAGGCATTCAGGGTCTCTCTGTACCAGAAGTAGTCCACAGAGGAGCTCCGGGCACACTCCGGCACCAGACCTGCAAGGAAAATTGGTCAAACTCTGTTCATCAGGTTTGGCCAAAGTGTTGGACAACTTATTACATGTGAAAGAATGGACAGAACATAACAGAATGGCTACTTTTGTACCTGTCCTGTTTCCATCAATGGGACACTGGCTCCAGGGTAGAGGGTCCTGGAAGGAGTTGAAGAAGTACCACATGACCCAGGCCATGATGGTATTGTAGTAGAGCCCCACCACAAATGACACTAGCATGGATGCGATGCCTGTAAGGCACAGAAATTGATTATATACTTTTCTCAATTACCTTCCAGTATTACAAAATAGGGGACAGGACACACCAAGACCGGTGAGGTAGGGGTTGATGGACCTCCACACTCCCACACTTCCATTACGCAGCCTTTGCCCAATAGCGAACTCCAGATGTAGCAATGGGATTCCCTCCAGGACCAGTAAGATCAGGAAAGGGATCATGAATGCACCTGAGAACACAAACGTTCCAACATCAATCTCCTAGTTCCTCAGTGTACCTAAAGAGTCCTGGACTGGGAAATGTTGCTTTGATTCTGACAGTTTTTCAGGTGGTGGTAGTAACCTAGTGGGTAACAAACTTGCCTGTGAACCAAATGACCACCAAGCCCCAGGCTCAAACCCACACTTACTACCATTGTTCCCCTGAGCAAGACACGTAATTCTGAGTGTCTCCAGGACGACTGTCCACATACTAAGTCGCTCTGGATAAGGACATTGGCTAAATGCCGTACTTGTAACAAATCAATATTTGTACCCTAATGTTACATCCCTCATTTCACTGCGCCAGTAGGGCCTGTTACAATTCCTGCCCATGTTGAATAAAAATTCTGGGTGACTTCCCAACTAAAACCAAACTTTAGACTAACTAACATTTAGCTATGAAACAAAATTAAACATTTAAAAAGATCTGTCAAATATTTTGTCATTTGGTAGTTTTGTTATTAGTTATTAACTGAACATTTTAAATAAGACAACTTTCTTCTTTAACTTATAGAGAGTGGGAAGGCATTTGTGAGGACCAGGATTAAACCGATTTAATCATTAATCAGTATATTCCAGCGTATGACAATGACCCTTTTATTCAATGTGAATCATTTGAAATCTTTAGAACAAGTACAAACATTATAAATGCTAAATAAGTAAAAAAAAAACATCTCAGCAATTAGTAGAGTTTATGAATATTTCTTGTCTTGGTAGAGAGAAGTAAATATCTGTGTGAATATGTCTGAAGTATTGTGATGGCTCACTGATGGCCCCTACCTCCTCCATGGCTCTGACACAGGTAGGGGAAGCGCCATACGTTGCCCAGGCCGACGCAGAATCCCACGCAGGTCAGCATGTACTGGGCCTTGTTGTCCCATTTGGGCCGGTCCCCAGCCTCCTCAGCCTCCATCTTTTCCAGGTCGGTGTAGGACGGGATCCGCCTGTCCAATCCCGGGTTGGGCAGCTTCAGCTTCATGTTGCCTGGTGGAGCTCTGGATTTGCTCTGTGATGGGGGCAGCACTGCTTATGTGGCTACCCCTGTCTCTCTCTCTCTCTCTCTCTCTCTCTCTCACACACACTCCCACTTTCTTACACTCTGTGTGTGCTTGGGGTCTGTCGTATTTCTCAGCCGTCCTCAACACTCAGTTTCTGCTGCCCTTTAGCACCCATGGGCCGCTGTTATCTGTGCATTTATCTCTACAAGTGAGACATTGTGTGGGGTCAGCATGATGAAGCAGTCATAAATGAATAAACCGGGGATGCCTGAATGTTACAAATCCACTATAATCAGAACAGGTACATCAGCCGCCTTTAATTACATGATTTTCTGTCTCTATCACAATCATTTACTTGTTCAAGCATGCTTAAAACCAAAAAGTTATTACCAGTCATAAACCACTTGGGACAACCCATTCAGATTTGTACTTTTTTAGACCTTTGAACATTTTTCTGCAGTACGTTTGGAGTAGGTAATTGGACAGAACACATTGTTTGTCTTTAAGCGAATTTTTTCTTACCAGGAAGGTGACTCACTGGCTCAAGGTAAAACTCAAGGTTGCATTTATAGAAATTTATGACAACTATTACAGTATAATAAATGTCAATCTGGAACATTTGAAATATTTATTGCATGCAAATAAGATTACAGTGTTTTTATCCTTAGTGAAGTGATTGTCACATGTGATATACAGCAGCACAGCACACGATTCACACAGTGAAATTTGTCCTCTGAATTTATCCCATCACCCTGAGTGAGCAGTGGGCAGCCCTGACAGGCGCCCGGGGAGCAGTGTGTTGGGACGGTGCTTTGCTCAGTGGCACCTCAGTGGCACCTTGGCGGATCGGGATTCGAACCAGCAACCTTCTGATTACGGGGCCGCTTCCTTAACCTCTAGGTCACCACTGCCCCCTTTATTGTGTTTTAAGGGTGATTTATCATCCTTGCACGCACTGAACCTTTCAACTCGTTGGAGCGGTAGCACAACATTCAAATTATCAACAAACCGACCCTTTATACTGTGACATTTGAAAAGATGTTTTAGTATTACTGCATGTTTCATAATTAGCACAGGTATAACCATTTTGAATTTGGTTTTATGCCTGGCTAATAAAAAATAATGTGGTATTCAAATTTGTGTCACCATAAATGTTATTTATTAGGACCATTTATTGTTTTGATGCAATAATTACTTACAATAATGCAGTTTCTGCACATGAGCATGATGGCAATATTACATATTATGCAAACATAAATATTAAAAGAAGTGTAGAATGTTTCTTTGCAGATGCATCAAATGATGTTTGTAACTGTAAGTGTGCAAAATAAAAAAACAGTTTGTAGCGTATTTTTAACATACAAAATATTTGATAGACACAATGTTGATGTATGTACAAGAATCTCCAAGCTCTGAACTGCATACATTCGTTGACATAAATACATTAGTTATTGAGCAGGTTGTACATTGTGATGAGCCACAGCATCTGAACTTCCCCGTTTCACCTGGGTTTCATCCTCAGTTCAGTTCCACTGCAGCTCCGTCCCTCCTGCAGCAGCGTTTCTGGATGTACTTGAAGATGGCAACGGCTGGGATCACCAAACACGGAACACCAGATAGGATGAATATGATGACGTACACCCATCGAGGGTAGAACTGTTCCTCCAGATTCGGGAAGTTTTCCTGCCACAAGAACAAATGTCGTCTGAGATTAAATCAAGCAGAGCGACTGACAGAAATACTTCCTGGCCTCAGACGTACAAACTGCGGGTTCCAGGTGATGTATGTCAGGTCCTTGGTAACCGTGGTGACCATGTAAAACACGAAGATCACAAAAACCAGCAGCGGACTGACCAACCTCCATGTGGCCTGCCAGAAGATGTTAGGCTTGTGTCCTATCATGAACTCAATATCCTTATTGAACCTGCAGGAGGAACGAAAAAGATTTTTTTTCGAGGACACTGAAGGGCAAAAACAAATGGAAGAGAATTATTCAAATTTCCTCACCTGTCTATCCCATAGACGTAACTCACAATCATCATCTCACAGAATGCGATGATCAGGAGTGGGATGGAACCTGCAAAGCTGTCGAAGAGCGCCAGCCAGTACTCTCCTGAGCGCTGAGTGAAGATGAGTGCGATGGCGAAGGACACAAAGCAAACCAGGCCTGAAAATCGGGCAAATGGACAAGCTTTTAGAGGACAAGGATCATGTCATGATTGTTCTGACTGTCCATTCCTAACTCAGGTAGGACCCAGTTACCTGTTATTACTTCTTTAGGCCACTTCTTTGGTAGAATGTTGAGATCTTGCAAGGGCACAACCACGCCTTCAACGCTGCCAAACATGGTGGACAGGCCCAAGCAGAAGAGCATGACGAAGAAGAGCACAGACCACAGCGGAGAGACGGGCATCTTGGTGATGGCCTCTGTGAACACGATGAAGGCCAGCCCGGTGCCCTCCACCCCCTGCAGAGCAGAGAGGAGAGATTTACTCAACCGATGGGACCAGACTGGCTTCGGTAAAGGTGTTTCAGAACAGCACTGAGACCTGGCTGAGGAAAGCCTGCATGTCGCACGTCTGCAGGTTCAATGTCTGGATGATCTCTGGCTGGGTGCTGTTCAAACTCTGCAAGACTTCATCGTAGTTGCTTTGTGTGATGTTTCCCTCGGGAAGGTCAAATGCATTGATAAGTTCCAGGATGTTCCTGGCGAAATACACGATACAATAGAAATGACTAACAAAGTTTAACGATTATCTTTGAGTGCTGTACTTGACTTCAAAACCTGTGGATCATCCTGAAGACAGACGGATAATGACGGATAATGTGTTGACCCGCAGTGAAAGTGATTAGTAACATGTGACACACCACAGCACAGCACTGTCACGTTCCTAAGTCTAGGGGTTAAGGGACATGACAAGGGTGTGGAGAGGATGAGGTCCACTGTTACACACACAACTAAAGAAAGCATACAAACAGAGCTTTTCTTAACAGTGATGTACAATAAAAAGGTGCTACAATAAAACAGCAGACTCAGCACAGCCAACCAACATCAGAACAGCCTAAAGGAAGGGGTGGTCCAGTCACCTGAAGGAGCAGGTGTGTGTGTGTGTGTGTGTGTGTGTGGGTTCAAATCCAGAACCTGGTGCCACTGAGGTCCCCTTGATCAAGGTACCGTCCCCACACACTGCTCCCAGGGCGCCTGTCATGGCTGCTCACTGCTTACCAAGGGTGATGGTTAAAAGCAGAGGACACATTTCGTTGTGTCACCGTATGGTGCGCTGCAGTGTTTCACAATGACAGTCACTTCACTTTTACTCATGATGGTCCAGTCTCCATCATTGTCCGACCCACATAATTTGAAGCAGATCCTCCTACTACACTGAATTGTGTATCTAGCTGATGCAGCCACAACAAGCTGTGACATAGTGTATCTATATTAAGAGTTTGGACACATTTAGTCATTTATGGGTCTTGCACTTTTTACATTATGCACTGAAAAGAAGGGAAGGTAGTAGCCTAGGGTGGTAGTAGCCTAGTGGGTAAGACACTCGCCTGTGAACCAGGAGACCCAGGTTCAAATCCCACTTACTACCATTGTGTCCCTGAGCAAGACACTTAACCTTAAGTTGCTCCAGGGAGACTGTCCCTGTAACTACTGATTGTAAGTCGCTCTGGATAAGGGTGTCTGATAAATAATGTAAATGGAAGGATTCCTTTCTAAATTAACTTAAATTAATCACATTTTATAATATTTTAATGTTTCCAACAAAACACATCTCAGTTATGATGTGATGAAGTATGAATAACGTGTTAAATTTGGATTCAATGCCAAATCACATTTGATCCACTTCATAAAATAATTTGTTGTTTAAAAAAATCAAGCCGAACTAACTTAATACATATGGTTTGAAATAATGCAAAATAATTAGGACAGATTGATGATTCTTATGATGGATTCTTATTAAGTGGCACAAATGTCCATTAGCCAATTAACTAAATCCAATGAATGTTTTTTTCAGTGTAAAACAAAAGAGAGAGGACACAGGTCTATGAATAAACATGTGAGGTTATGTAATAAAAATAAAGTTGAAGATTTGTGTCTCCAAATCAGGGAGGTTTTGCTGTAATGGCAGTGATTGTCCTTAAGTTGGACAACGGGGATGGTTTCCAACAGTCCTGAAGGTTTATGCTGAACACTTCACTCGTGTTAATGAGCATCTCATGAAGCGCCTTTTGATGATGGCAATATTGATAAAATCAGCCATGAAGGTAAAAAGAAGAAAAAACTCTCCATAATTGCACAGAGTAGGTGCGTCCAGACTTTTTAACGGTAGTGTACCAGGCAGTAAGTCAGCATTGTCCTTGACACTGATGTGATTTGCATGTGAGAATTAACTAAAATATTATGACTACATGACTAGATCATAGCATTTCCAGCTTTTCTGAGACGATTTACAATTGTCAGGACATAAAAAAAGCAGTGATAGGTGTCAGAACATACAGCACCAGTCAATAGTAGTGTATGTCCCGTCATATATTGTATATGCATATGTGTATATTGTTCATTAAAAGAATGCCGTAATGCACTCACCCATTGAAACAGTCATCAAAGCTTTCCGTGGCCCTGAAGCCAATCACAGAGTAGATGACGATGGCAGCGTAGATGGAAGTACATCCGTTTATCACCGAGATGATGACGGCATCCTGTTCACAGTTGTTGCTGTGGCGAAGTGAAAAAAAAAAACGACAACCAAAGTTTAATGTGCATTTTATTTTTTCTTACGTTGGAGAAAATAAATGTTCTTACTGCACAGGGTTGTAGCTGGAGAAGGAGATGAGACCTCCGGCAGCAAGGGAGAAGGAATAGAACACTTGAGCACCAGCGTCCAACCATGTGGTTGGATTCATCAGCTCACTGACCTGCAAAGGTCGTCAGGTTACAGAAGGGAATCTCAGAATCACAGAAACACTAACAGATGAGCCCTCACCTCAGGAGTGAAGAGGAACTTAATTCCATTCGATGACCCTTTAAGGGTTAAGCCCCTCACCAGGAAGATGGTGAGGACCACATATGGCAAGGTGGAGGTGATGTAAACTGCCTGCAGAAGACAATTCATTTAGTTTCACATGGCACAGCATGTCTGTTGAAATCTGTCAAATTGGCATAAAAATGGATTCTAGTCCCGTCCATTAGTTTACTGGAAAGGTGTAAACACATGTGGCTGATTTGTTGTCTTGGTATTGCATGGTTTTTCTCTGTATCACTCCTTCCCAAGGTTTCTTCCTTTCTTTTTTTCTCTCTCCTGGAGTTTTTTTTGTGTGGAGTTTTTCCTTGTGTGCAGAACTGTAGGGCTTGTCAAAACCCATTGAGACATACTATATGTGATTTTGGGCTATATAAGAAATACATGTTGTTGTTGTTATTGTTTGTCTAGGTATTTTTACCTTCATTTAAAAAATGAAAGTGTCTGTGAATACAGATATTGGCACAAACTTTACAGCAAGGTCACTAGATGTTTCACATACCAGGAAGTTCTGCCTTTCTCCTGCCAACTGAGTGTGAGGTAACTGACGCTTAATGATCTAATGAAAAGCTGGTTGAACACTGTTGGGTGTTTGGTTAGTCACGCGGCAGCGTGTTAACGTGGTTAATGTTTAATAAATTAGCAGGTGGCATCAAACCTTGCCTGTGGTCTCAATGCCCCTGATGCAGCAGACATAGAGAACAGCCCAGGCACAGATAAGACACAGGAGCATCCACCACTGCAGGCCGCCAGAGTCATCGATTTTTGTGGAGATGTTCAGAGTCTCTCGGTACCAAAAATAATCCACAGAGGAGCTCCTCGCGCACTCCGACACCTGGTCTGGGGGCAACACTGGATTATTTGGCTGCATTAACTCATGGTTTTGATTCTGAGGCTTGAGATTGTATGTAGTGAACAGGCACCTATCAGGTTATCATTGAGGGGACATTGGCTCCAGGGTAGAGGATCCTGGAAGGAATTGAAGAAGTACCACATGACCCAGGCCATGATGGTGTTGTAGTACATCCCCACCATGAATGAAACCAGCATGGAGGCAATACCTGTGTGATAAAAAAAACAAAAAATCCCTTGTCAGTGTGTTAAATTAATGATGAAGAAGACCAAGAAACTTGACTGATCAATTCATACCCACCGACTCCTGCTAAGTAAGGGTTAATTGAGGTCCAAACCCCTACACTGCTTTTCCTCAATCTCTGACCAATGGCAAACTCCAGGTGGAGTAAAGGGATTCCCTCCAAAACCAACAGGATCAGGAACGGGATCATAAACGCACCTAAGACAAAGAAACCATTGGCGTCATCAACTTGTTGACATTGTCATGAAAGCAATGATGCTATCCATGTGGACTTTAGATGAGAATCACTTGTCTTGGAAGCTTTGGACAAAGGTTGATTGTACAATTGGCTCAGAGCCGCAGTTGTGAGCACCATGGCTGCCCTCTAGTGTTTGCTAGTCTGTATGATGGACCTTTGTGATTGTCTCTTGGTTCAACTGATAGACCATTGCTCTGGTGGCCATCTAACCTATTCCTTAACAGTTGGTGGTCCACAAATTGTCACCTGAACCCAACCCCTTAATGCCTGGTAGACTGGCCTCTGGTCTATCTGGTTGTCTATCCCCACACAGCTCCAACTCCGCCCTTCATTTTAAACAAATGGAAAAATCATAGGTATCTCATCCTAATCGGCCTTATCATCTACAATAAATGTTGCAACAGATGGTGTAAAGTTTTCATGAGCGGGTAGGAAACTGTCCCAGTTTCTCTCAGATGGCGAGATAAGAACCACGGAGCCTCACTGATTAAACTCTTATATGACCAGGGGCTGTACCAATAGTTCACTTCCCTGTTAACATTCCTGCTGTCAGCCACGGTGTGAAGAGATATCAACACCAGGGCTGACCTCACTTGGCAGGAGGAGGGCGACCACTGAGAAAGCCGGAAGCGTTTCTGATTTAATGTAACTGCTGCACTCAACACTCAGGGCTAGAAGGAGAAGACCAAAAAGACACTGAAGTGACAGGAGACATGCAAGTATCCAGTTGGGTTTCATGCTGTTCTTGTGACATTCTACGGTTCACATGAGTGTCATCAATACTCCGTATTCATGTAGCTGTTGTAAATCTGGTCTCAAGAGGCAAAGGTCAAGACCATCCAATAATAGGTGAGATAATAGAGGTTATTTTTTGTTAAATTAATTAACTGTAGGGAACACTTCTGTGGTCTTTAACCATTCAAGAACATAATTTTTTGTAAGGCTTTTAAAGGTCAAGATTGGGCCTCAGGTGTCCACGTTTATCTAAAAGGTTGTTTTCTGTATTTATTAGTGCTGCCTGAGGGTTCGTACACATCACCGGCAACCACACCTCGGTGGATAAGATTAAATTCCCCTTCCAACAGCACTGCTGCTAGGTAGGGCTTGGCGCGTCTTGAGATGATGAAGAAGTAGCATCTTCTCTTTCACCCAAAAACGGATCCTGTTCCTATCATTCTTCAGAATTTATGGTCAGCCCTCATCAGCCGAACCATCTGCCTGCAGAACTTGATTGTCCCTCAAACATGGTTATTTATACTGTAGACTAGAGAACCATTCAGTAACCTTTGCCTGAATATTTTAATTTGACTGTAATTTCATGCAATTTTCTATGGCTTTACTTAATCCATTATCAGATGTGAAATGTTTTTTTTTTTTGTCACTTTTGTTGTCCCAGATTCTAGGGCCATACACTGACAGGGTCCTAGGAAACACCTTTTTATGGATGAGTACTTATGAGGCGCCATCTACAGGTTGGGGGCCAAAACAGTTTGACAGAATTGCAGTGAAATAGATTTACGTTCCTACTGTAATTTACAGGACAACTGTAAATGTGTGACGAATGTCCCATCCACTTGTGCAAGGTGAAGAATTTGTGTTGTTCCGCCACCCATGATATAATCATGAAGACATGGAGTCTTATTAGAGGTCCTCCTTACCTCCTCCATGGCTCTGGCACAGGTAGGGGAAGCGCCAGACGTTGCCCAGGCCGACACAGAAGCCCACGCAGGTCAGCATGTACTGGGCCTTGTTGTCCCATTTGGGCCGGTCCCCAGCCTCCTCAGCCTCCAGCTTCTCCAGGTCGGCATGAGACGGGATCCGGCCGTCCAGTCCCGGGTTGGGCAGCTTCAGCTTCATTTTGCCAGGTCGGCCGTGAGTGTGGGGTGGACAACGAAGGATGGGGTATAATGTGCAAATGACCCAGCGTGTGTTTACCTAGAGACGCCGACCTTCAGACTTGCTGGAGACCCCTCCCACAGCGCCGATGAACAGCAGGAACGTGAGTCTCCAATCCAGCCAATGACTGATGGCCTCCTGGAATCATATCTCAAGGTGAGCAGAACTGGGCTGATGTGCGTGACAGGTCAGGTGGGCAGAGGATCTGTAAAGATAAAGCACTGACTACCATAAACTGTTAATATTAGAGAGCGAGGTTCCAAATTGCACAGAGGCCTGATGAATGTGTTGATATCTAAACACTATTAATGAAGTAATTAACTACGGGTACGTCTAGAGTGAAATGGCACCAGCCCAAAACGCATCAAGACCTCAGGTTCACAGCCGCCGAGCAAATCCAAGTAAACTGCACCAAAAATAAACCCACTGTCTCTACTGGGAGGCTAATGCGTAACAGCGGGTGGACTGATGATTTGAACCCCCTGACTGGTGAACAAGGCGTCTGGTAGCTGGAACCATCTGGAACGATGCAGAATTTCACCAACAGGGACCCTGCGGAGCCCACAGATCATTTCGGGGATTGTACGTTTGTCTCAATGGACTTTGTCTGGCTCTGCAGTCGACAGCCCCAACACTTTCTGTACACCGTGGAAAAACTCTCGGGGAGTAAATAAAAGAGGGAGAAGCCTTGTGAATGAGTGAGTGGGAGAGGGACACCCTTCCAGGCCAGAGTGCAGTAGGCGTCACAGCGGGCCTGGGAAAAATCTGTCCCAGGGCAAAGTTGGTGTTAAAATAAACTCCAAATTGGTACACTGTTTGGAGGCACTGGACGGTGCAGAGTAGGTTTCAGTCCGGTGTTGGAGTTCACAGTGTATACACACTGTGATGATATCGTTTTGGAATTCATATTCAGTTATTCTTTTTAAAACAGAGATCATGTGTTAAATTAAGTGCTGAGACATTATCTGTAATGAACTTCTTGGACTCAGACTTGGAACAATAGAACAATATCAGTAATTACACATGCGTGTTAAACATTTTTATTCTTAGAATATTGGGTTTATACGTTTATACACACACACACACACACACACACACACAATGTTTTTGGTCAGGTGTGCAGCGCGTGCCCGCACCGATGCGCAACGGAAAAATGTTGCCGCCTTCAGAGACACATTCCTTTCTATAAAAAGTGGCTCTTCCGTTCCTGGACTGGAGAAATCCAGGAGAGGGACACGCAGCAGGGGGTCTGATGAGAGATTGTTTCATGATGATGATGATGATGATGATGATGATGATGAAGACGAAGATGAACAAATAAATAAATATGGGATCACATGGCAAATTTAGGAGCAAGGCTGAACCTTCATTTTATATTTACATTTTTACATTTATATAACTTGGCAGACGTCCTTATCCAGAGCAACTTACAACGTGCTTTCATGTTTCCATCAATGAGGTAATCAGTTCAGGTTCACTAGGACTCAAACCATGAAAACAAATCATTTTATTCACTCGGTTGTAGTCTTTCCTGACGTAAGTCAGGTGGTTAGTCTAAGTATTCTCTGAAGAGTAAAGTGTTAAGCTGCCGTTTGAAGATCCTCAGGGACCGTGCTGTTCTGACCTCGAGGGGAAGTTCATTCCACCACCGACGAGTCTCCTCCTCGTACCTTCAGCGGTGGAGGGACCAGGAGAGCGGTACTGGAGGGCACTGCGAGGTGTAATAAGGGCTGTGAGGTAGGACGGTGCAACTCCATGTTTAAGTTTGTAGGCCAGCATCAGTTGGGAGCCAGTGGAGGGAGTGTAGCGGTGGGGCGGTGTGGGAGAACTTGATGAATTCTGTACTAGTTGTAGAGGCCGGATGGCATTTAGAGGTAGACCCGCTAGAAGGGAGTTACATTATCCAGTCGTGAGATTGTAAGGGGCTGAACGAGTATCTGGGTGGCCCGTGTTGATAGGTAAGGGCGGATCTGTCTGTAGAGAAGGAATCTAATCAGGAATTCTACATGAGCGGTGATGTGAGTCGAGAAGGACGCTTGGTTGTCGATAGTGACCTTACATTTTCTTTTTATTGTTCATTCTAGATGTTTTCTGCATTTGCAGGTGGAGCCCCATGGGAGACCAGGAGGGCAGAGCGCACTGCAGCTGAACATCACGAAATTATTTCATATCCAGCTGCGGTCATTTACATTTTCAGCATTTATCAGACGCCCTTATCCAGAGCGACTTACAGTCAGTAGTTACAGGGACAGTCCTCCCCTGGAGACACTCAGGGTTAAGTGTCTTGCTCAGGGACACAATGGTAGTAAGCGGGATTTGAACCCGGGTCTTCTGGTTCATAGGCGAGTGTGTTACCCACTAGGCTACTACCACCCACATAATGAAGGAAGCTGGTCTTCTTCTCTTTTCTCCTTTTCACATGTAACGAGTTCATGTCATAATTCTTACTCTGATTTATTAATTTTTCCACCGCAGGAGGGCGCACTCCTCATCTTCCTCCTCCTCCTCCTCCTCCTCCTCCTGCTGCTGTCCGCTGCTGCTTATGGCAAAGCGTTTAAGCCGGGAGGGGGGGCCTCCACCCCGGCGTCACCAGACACCCGCTGCTCTCCGCGCCGCTCCCCGACTTTCGGGCCGGTCGGACCCCGCAGCGGAGCCTCGTCGGCCGTGTCGGCTTCGGATGGGACGTGCGACGCGGGCCGGGGACCTGCCTGCGCTGCCGGTGCTGCTGTGACCGGGGTTGCATGGAGCCGCCATGGCCGCGTTCGTCTGCCGGGTTCAGTTCCTAGACGACACCGATCCGTTCAACAGCACCAACTTCCCCGAACCGAGCCGGCCGCCCCAGTTCACCTTCCGCGAGGACATCCCCCTCGTCAACCAGGTCGCGGGGGTCCACCGGCTGCTGCGCGCCCCGCACAAGGTGGGACAAAGTTTCGGGACCGCGCAGAGTTCCTGTCGTTAGTACCGGAGCGGTCGGACCCCGGGTCCGGGTGGCAGGTGGAGCCGCAGCGTTATTCTGTGGTTATCATTATTATGTCATTATCTGTCACTAAATAGATGGAAGAAAATGTGTGCTTTTCAGTATATTGCATGGACAGTGTCACTGTTTTCATGTGAAATTTCTGTCCGTGGGTCCCGGAGCCGTCCCGGTGGTGTTGGACAGGGTCACTGCAGGATCAGGGCCGCAGGAGAGGCTTATCTGTCACAAGCGTCATATTTATCGCGTCCACCGGTCCTCGGGGACGCTTTTAGAGCCTCCGCGTCCTCCTGTCCCTGTCCTCTGCTGCTCAGTGTTTTCCTTCCTGCCGCTGTGTTATTTTAGAGGACCGCTGGACGGCTGTAATTGGACGTTCCGCTGGAGTCTGTAGAACCCGCTCAGCTGTGGCTGCGGCTTGGAGTTCCACTCGCACTTTGTTCTCTGGAGTCCAGGGCTCCGCGGTTTTCTCCGACCTCTCCCGTTCTCCCTCTCCTCCGTCCTTCTCTCTGTCTTCTCGTGCATTTCTCTCACCTGTCCGTCCGTCCGTCCGTCAGACGCCATAAACACAGACCCCACACGCTGTTCCAGTGCTGTAGCGCTGCCCCCACATTTTACTACGGCATCATCATTTATTCTCAGACTCCCAACAGGCCCCCCGGGCCGGTATCGGTGTGGCCTGCGCCTCTCGCCCGTCGGCGGGAGTCAGGTGACCTGATTGGCCCGTTGCCATGGTACCCGGTCAACACTCAGAGCGGGAGAAAGAGAGAGAGACAGCGACACACACACACACGCACACGCACACACGCTGGCTGTCCGTTTGGCCTCGCCTCTTGAGTCCCATAACTACCACTTAGCCTCCGAGATCCCGGCCCTTTCCAGCCTCCGGTCTGTTTTTATCCGCAGTCGGACCGTCGCACTTGGCAGCGGCTCCAAAACGTTTCTTTTGTGTGAGAACGTTCGCCTCCTTACTTTCTTCCTGCAAGCTTTACGTGAAATCTCTCCAGAACACAACCCAGACTCAGGCCGAGCCCAGACGATCTGCAGGCTCCAGAGACCACAGGCCACGTCAGAAAGAGGCCTTAGAACCCGGCAGAGAATGCAGCGAACAAACGGAAGACTCCCGGACGGAGAACGGGCCTTTAGAACCCAGCGGGAACGCAGGGGAACCCCCACAGGCTCCTTTAATGGCATTTTCACGCTCAGTCTAGAACATTCTGAAACCGAGACCGTGACCACGGAACTACATCTAGTGATAATGCTACTGCCTCGGTACTCACACGAGTGGGTAGTACAGTACTTTTTACGAAACGAGGATCCGAGATCCTTTTCTGTCGCTCCGCGTTTTCCGTTTCTTTTTAAGGGGGACGAGCCGTGAAAAAACAGCCCGACTTTTCCTCGCCAGCGATCTGTTAACATCACGGCTCATTAGCAGGGTTCTGATGACGGTTCCGCGGCCTCGTTTCGTGATTAGAAGCGCATCCTCGGGGCCCGGTCCGTCACCGTCGCTTCTCGCGATGTTGATGTTTGCCGGCGTGCCGTTGTTCGCGCTTTCATGTGATTGATGAGGCCGTTTTGCCGGGCCAGAAAAATGACACGGGAGACATGCCATGCCGCGGGCGGTCGCATGTTTCCCCGGAAACGCGGCCCACCATCGACACGGAAGGCCGGACGGGCTCTTTTTTCCGTAGCCGTGAGTGTGAAAACGCTTGTGGAGCCTCTGGAGTTTATCTGGGGTTCTGTGTAAACGCTTCCCAACACGCTGACAGGAAATGCTGGAAAAAGCCGGAGAGCCGTAAGGAAATTCCAAGACTGCGAGAAGTGTAAGTGAAAGTGAAGTGATTGTCACATGTGATACCCAGCAGCACAGCACACGGTGCGCACAGTGAAATGTGTCCTCTGCATTTAACCATCACCCTGAGTGAGCAGTGGGCAGCCATGACAGGCAGTGGTGACCTAGCGGTTAAGGAAGCGGCCCCGTAATCAGAAGGTTGCCGGTTTGAATCCCGAGCCACCAAGGTACCACTGAGGTGTCACTGAGCAAAGCACCGTCCCCACACACTGCTCCCCGGGCGCCTGTCATGGCTGCCCACTGATCACTCAGAGTGATGGGTTAAATGCAGAGGACAAATTTCACTGTGTGCACCGTGTGCTGTGCTGCTGTGTATCACATAATACAATCACTTCATTTCAGGCGCCCGGGGAGCAGTGTGGGGGGACGGTGTTTTGCTCAGTGGCACCTCAGTGGCACCTTGGCGGATCGGGATTCGAACCGGCAACCTTCTGATTACGGGGCCGCTTCCCTAACCACTAGGCCACCACTGCAGATAACCCCAAAACCCAAAGTGTGGAACCCTCACCCACGTACCCTCAACATCCACGCAATGTTTACAGGGACTTTAAGCAAGTCCGCTCGATAGAAGCCGCTTGCCTGAGGCCAGTGCAGCAGACGACTTTTTTTGAGTAATTAATTACGCTTTAATGTTACAACATGAGTTATGATTATTGTGTTGCACTTTGTGTTCCCCGCAAGTAAAACCCGACGTCCAGTAGTTGCGTTCTTCTGAACGCAGCTCCTGAA
This sequence comes from Denticeps clupeoides, assembly GCF_900700375.1. Classification (NCBI taxonomy): domain Eukaryota; kingdom Metazoa; phylum Chordata; class Actinopteri; order Clupeiformes; family Denticipitidae; genus Denticeps; species Denticeps clupeoides. The sequence continues at coordinate 8,825,289 of NC_041726.1, read as the reverse complement.
TTCCAGAGTGGAGTTTTGGCAACAACCATTTCTAAAGTTGGAATATGCTACTTATTCTTCTCAAATGAAAAACCAACGAGCATTTCAACCACGAATATATATGAAACAAACGTCAGTTCTTGTTTGGTTGTGAAATGTTCTGAAATCATGAACTGTGTGTTAATGGAGTAAAATAAAAATGTGGGATTTCATCAGTGTCCAAATAAAAAAAAAATGTCTGGGTAGTGCTGTGCCTGTTGGCTCTAGAACGCTGATGAAATTTAGGAGGCTGCGTTGGTGTGTGTGTGTGTGTGTGTGTGTGTGTGTGTGTGTGTCTACGAGGTCGGTTCCGGGGTGAGGACGCCGCGTGTGTGTCTTAAACTCTCGCTAATTCATGACGCTACGCCCGTCAACAGCAAATCCGCTCAGGAACTCTTCTTCCTCAACATACCCGCGGCGTTCCGCAATGCTCAGGTCACGGGCCTAAGGGTAGGGTTCACCAACACCCCCCACTTACGGAGAGTGACTTGTGCACTTGACGTTGGAGAACTTGAATTTGCTAGGAACTGTTAGCACTGCATGCTCAGGACCATTAGAACCCAGATTTTTTCGTTCATATTTCCTGTGGGTGTGCCCTGTTGCCATGGTAACAGGAACAGGGCACTCCTGCCCTATGAGCGTCTCACCTGTCCAGATGGAGTCATGCAGAAGTGCATGCTGGGTAGTGGCAGAGGGGCTGCAGTGTTCTCGGGGCTTTATGGATGTCGCTAATTGCTCTAACTGGCCCGTAACGCGGAGAAGCGGGGAACCGCTGCAGAGCGTGTTTTTCGTTCTTGGCGCGGTGCTCGTAAACGACTTTTACAGCAGGCAAAGGGAACGTTTTAAAGAGGTGTGAAGGAGACAGGAATAAAAAAAAAACATGGGCAAACCCATAATGCACTGCTCCACATCTTTGCACTTCCTCCTACCCATAATTCTTCTATGGCAAATATTAATTCCCTCTCTCTCTCTCTCTCTCTCTCTCTCTCTCTTTTAGCTCGACGACTGTGCGCTGCAGTTATCCCATAATGGAACCTACCTGGACTTGGAATCTTCTCTGGCCGAGCAGAGAGACGAGCTGGAGGGTTTCCAGGACGACTCGGGAGGGTACGACTGAGACTTGTCACCTGTCTGTCTCTCCCTCTGTCACCTGATATGAAATGTTGTGGTCGATTGCCTGATTATTGGCCAATCATGATACATGTTTACCTCGTTGAAGGAGCCGTTGGCACGCGTGTGAGGTGACGAGTGACAGGCCGCGTTCCTGGAACGGACGTTTGTGGAAAGTTTGAGAGGCTGGAATAAAAACGTCCCCTCTGTCCCCCCCTCCGCATTTCTCCCATTTTCCGGTCCTTTATTCTGAGAAACAAAGCTGTGGTGACCTCACCTGCTCCCTTTTTTTTTTTTTCACCGTGTCTTCGTTCATCTTAATTCTCGTCACATGACTACCATAAGGCCACAGCTGCAGGTAGAAGCTGTTCACTGTTTACAAGAGGAAGCTTCCAATTCTTCTTCTGAAGACTTTCCATTCACCATCACTGCTGGGACTGACTGATACGGTCACTGTCGCAGTGAAAAGTGTCTCACGTGACCTCAGTATGGAGGTCATGTGTCACGCTGTGTCACTATATTACTATAGTACTATTACACACACAGGCACACAGAGAGATGATAACACACATCCTATTTCGTCTCATATCTGATGTCTGCACACACACACAGTGCTCTGCAAATGAACCTCTATGTGGATGTGTGTGTGTGTGTGTCTGTGACCGTGGCTCTATGTCAGGATGCTGCTCTCACTCTTTCCAGTTCAGTCTCCAGGTTGGATGTTTGTGCGTGCGTGTGTGTGTAAAGCAGCTGCTGCTCCCAGTTTCTCTGTTTTTTTTTTTCCTGCCCCCTGTAATGACCGAATGAAATACAAACGTGGTCTTGCCATGCGGTGTGGAGGAGACAAACGCTCGGCACGTGAGGATAAATGAGAACAAACAGAACATGAAGACAAACATGAAGACACGAAAAGCAGCACAACATCACCAACCAAACGGCACAATGTAGGACAGGGGCGTGAAGGAGAAAAAGCAACATACGAGGGGTTCTAACCCCCCCACCACGAACGAGCTGCGGCATGGGGGTGACTGGAACCCTCGCCCAGAAATCCAGAAATGACCAGCAACCAATCTTATTCATTACAATTAACTTGTTGTTATATATTTTAAAATGATATTATTTAATTTAGTTGTACGCAGGGAGCATGTTGCTGACTTGCGGGCAGCAAGATTGTTGGGGTGATTTTTTTTTTTGTTGTTGTTTTTTTTCCTCCTCCTTTTTTACGGTCCGTTTTACTGTCTGCGCCGTTCTGTGTATTTTTGTACGTTTCTCGTTGCCCTTCGCTGTGTATCTGGGCCTCGCCCCGTCCTCCGTGCCTTTTTCTTTGCGGGCCTTTGTGTCCTGATTTGACGGGACGGGTGGGATGAGGGCGATGCGTGGGTTTACGATGCCGACACTCGGATAACCGGCTGTCTCCATGCGCGTTTGGCCGCTTGGAATTCGACCCCCTCCCTGCCCAGAGTGGTCCGGCCTTATCTCCTGGAGATGCAGCGATGGGCCGAGACGAACGGCAGCGGCGTAGTGAGAGTGGCAACAAAAAAACCCCTAAAAACATGAGAATAACGATGTGATCAAAGTGTTCCGTCTGTCTAGACGAGTTTTATAAGGCTGCTGAATGAGTGTGCGTGTGTCTCTGTGCCCACATGCATGGGTGTGTCTGTGTGTGTTTGTGAGGGTGTATACATGTGTTCAAATTTAAAAAGGTTTAATGTGTGTGTTTGTGTGTGTGTGTGTGTGTGTGTGTGTGTGAATCCCTGTTGTTTTGTCTGCCTGATTGTGGAACCCTGTGTTTGTGTGTGTATGTTTGTGATGTTAATCTCACTGATGCAGGATGGGGGTAACACAATTTTACACTTGTACGAATACACACACACACACGCACACACACACACGCACACGCACATTTCCTTTGTCCATTTTTCCGATTTGAAATGCTGATGCGCTGCGCATTTTCATTTAGATTTTCCAAACCTTATCAGTATCGCCAATACCCACCTGAATTAAACTTGGTATCGGATTGATATCAGTGGTGCCGGTGGAAACTGATCCTGCACAGATTCAGCTGCAGTGTGCGTTCTGCAAGGCAACTGAAGCACTGCATTATGGGATCTGTAGTTTTTGCTATCATAATAATAGAGTCTAGAACTCACAGCAACGTTTGCAGGAGTTGCAGTAGACTACAGTAGACTATTTTTGGCTGAAATGGCTATGAGTGGAATATGGGACCTGAGCTGCCCTGGATTGGGCAAATCAAAATCCGCCACATTTTAGGATGTCATCCATTCGGGACAGTTGGCAACCCTGGTTCCATGTTCCCTGAAGTTCTCGTGTCGTATGAACGATCTGGACCTGACGTCTCTGTGTGTTTGTTCTGTGCAGGAGAGGCAGGAAGCACAGTGTTGTTCTGAGGACCCAGCTGAGCGTCCGGGTCCACGCCTGCATTGGTGAGTCCCCCTCCAACCTCATACACACCTCACCTGAAGTGAAGTGATTGTCACATGATACACAGCAGCACAGCACACGGTGCACACCTGGAGTGTGTGTGTGCACCTTGGCGTAAATGAGAATTCTGTTTGAATTCCTCTTCTCATTTTTTTAATGACCTGAAAATCTAGGCTAAAAAGAGAGAGAACATGTGTGTGTGTGTGTGTGTGTGTGTGTCTCAGGTGTGTTTTGGGCTGCACTGTTTTTGTTCTCAGTTTCGGACCGCTGGTCCGGAGTTCCGTGCTGAAATCCCGTTGAGTCGCATGTGTGAAACACACACTGCACTGCTGCTGACCACAGACTGGAAAAGCCATTAATGCACAAGAGGAGGGGAGGGGAGACAGAGGGGGCGGAGCTTAAACCCACCCAGAGACCAATGGACACCAATGTCTTTCTTTTCTCCCCTCTTTCACTGTCCATTTCTGCATCTGTCTGTCTCTCAGTCCCTGTCTCTCTCTTTTCATCTGTTTGTTTCTAAGTTCATCTGTTTGTCATTTTCTATTTGCCTGTCTGTCTTTCATTGGTCCTAATTTTTCTGTCTGTTTGTCTCTCAGTCCTAGTTTATTTTACTCTCTCTCTCTCTCTCTCTCTCTTTGTCTCTCAGTCCTTATCTGTTTAGTCCCCGTCTCTCTCTCTCTATATTAGTCGGTCTCTTGGTCCCCATCTCTCACTCTCCCTCCACTCCGGTTCTCCTGTCTTGCACCGCAACTATTTTCAGGCTGTGGAGTCATGGGCTTTTCTGGGTGGCGGCCTTCAGAAATCAGCCAGGGGTCAGAGGTCGGGAGGTGGAGCAGTTGTGAGAAAGAGAGAGAGGGAGAGAGACTGATCTCATCCTTCGACTTGGCCTCCGCACCATGTGTTTGGGGCTTTAGCAGGTTGTGGTGGAGCGTGAGGATGAAGAGGAGGAGGAAGAAGATTAGGGTGGGGGTGGAACGGAGTCGCTTAAGTAGATGAGCGACCTGTTTTAAGACAGCCACCTGCCGTTGGCCAAGTGCCCCGCCCCCTGCCGCGCTTAACGACTGTCGACGAGATACTGAACCGCATAATCCGCCCTCTTCGCAATATTCAGGGCGTCGCTTCAATGTGAGGAAGTGGAACCCGAGAACCAGGGCATTCCAGATCGCTTTCATGATTCTGTAATCCACAGTTTAGTAAATGATATGAAATGATGCAACGCTGGCCACTTTGTACAGCAGCTGCTGCAGGTTCGAGTTTTACACCCAATGTCAATTCATGTGTCCTGGTTCAAACAGATGAAGAAAGTGGCATGAGATCCTTGAAGGCCTTGATGCGAGAAGCCTTGGCAGTAGGGTCAGCAATGCGGGGTGACATTGTGGATGGAATTTATGTGTCTGTGACTTGTAGTTCTTGTCGGTGGCTGCAGAGCTAGACGTCACTTTGGAGGTGAGAATGTGGGACATCAGATCATTTGGGTTGAAACCATGTTGTGGACCATCTGGACTTTGGATTTTGGGTTTATGAAAGGAGCTGAAAGTGATCCGTATTTAGTTCAAGTCTGGTGTGGCGATGGCTGTCTGAAGATTAGTGTCCCCTCCCCCTGATGAGCCCCGGTCATGGTGCATGAATCATTCCTTGATTGTTTCCAGGGTTTGCCCTTGATCCGATGAAAGGTCACAGGATTGTCCCCATGAAGACGTTCAATTCACCTTCGTCATTTTCCTTCACCCTGTGGTAGTTCTTTGTGGGTAAGGTGACCTGCGGCGACCCCGGCGTTCCTCTGGCCGGCGACTCCGTGTGTCCCACCGCGGTGGTCAGAGCTAATTAGAGCTGAGCTGAAAACGGCCGATTTCTCATCGTTGTTTACTCTATACCGGCAAACACGGCATCCAGCTCGCTCTCTTTCTCTCTCCCCGACTCTCTCTCTCTCTCTCTCTTGTGTGTCATGTGCGTAGACGTCTGTTATTGTGTGTACTAGGGTTGTAAAACTGATTTATATCGATTCCCAGATTTAAAATGTAGTATTGACTATTCATAAAAATCGCAGTTTTGCATCTTCACAGAATTCGCAGGCATAGTACAGCAACAGGCATTGCAGAGGACAGCCCCTCCCCTGACAGAGGAGGGCCCAATGTTTACATGAGACACACCAGGCTTGCTAGAAAATGTAAAAAGCATTTTGGTTCAGATTCAGGCTTTTAATAATTTTAGTTGGACTCTGGTTGGGTTGGGTTGGGTCGGGTCGGGTCGGGTCGGGTCGTAAATGATCAGCCAGCATAATCTGGTATATGGTACCTATCCTTTCCAATATGATTTGTGGTTGGTAGAAGTGTTTCGCGTGTTGTAAATTTGTCTTATTAAATGTTAATTTTTCATAATTTGATTTGCATTTTTCAGCCACTGTCATTAGGTGACTTGTTTGAACTATTCTGAGGAGGTGAAGCGCTCCTAGCGCACACAAAGAAAGTGTGTTTTTCCTCCTCCTGTAGTATCAAAAATAGTACCAGCGAGTATCGGTATTGAGTTTAAAATTTCAACATCGTGACAAGCGTGGTGTGTACATTATTACAGTATCTACAGGGTTGATTTAGTATATGTAGTGTTTGTGTGTGTATGAGAGAGTATGTGCGCATATGAGATTTTGTGTGTGTCTGTGTGCGTGTGTGTAAATATGAGATTGTGTGTGTGTGGATATGAGTGTGTGTGTGTGGATATGAGTGAGTGTGTGTGGATATGAGTGAGTGTGTGTGTGGATATGAGTGTTTATGTGAGTGTGTGGATGTGTGATTGTGTTTTTATGTGTGGATAATCGATTGTGAGTGTGTGTGTTTGTGTGTAAATATGAGATTGTGTTTTTGTGGATATGTGAGTGTGTGTATGTGGATATGAGAATGTGTATGTGTTTATGTGAGGTGTGTGTGTGTGGATATGAGAGAGTGTGTGTGGCTGTGTATAAATGAGATTGTTTGTTTGTGTGCTGGTGTGTGGATATGAGATTGTGTTTTTATGTGTGGATAATCGATTGTGAGTGTGTGTGTTTGTGTGTAAATATGAGATTGTGTTTTTGTGGATATGTGAGTGTGTGTATGTGGATATGAGAATGTGTATGTGTTTATGTGAGTGTGTGGATGTGTGTGTGGATATGAGAGAGTGTGTGTGGCTGTGTATAAATGAGATTGTTTGTTTGTGTGCTGGTGTGTGGATATGAGATTGTGTTTTTATGTGTGGATAAGAGATTGTGAGTGTGTGTGTTTGTGTGTGGATATGAGATTGTGTGTGTGAGTGTGTGTGTTAAATTTAGGCACGGGGTGACGGGGAGACTCAGCGTTTATCTTTAGAAACTGTTGACGGGACAGAAACATGTGAGGAGCTGAAGTTCTCCAGCGTCACGCAGAGAACCGGAGAAGGTGGGGGGAGGGGCGAAAGATGCGGTTACATGTGAACGACTGTGTGTTCCGTCCCCGTCTGACTCCGTAGAACCGGAACCTTTCACCTCACACGGTGCTACTAAACATTACACGCGGGCGGGGCAGCGATGTCTGAAAGCCGGCCAGATTCACGTAGGTGACGCCAAAGTGGTGGAACGTGGATCGATGAGGAGCGGAGAGGGAGATTGAAGTTTCCGGGTTAATGGTTTTCTAATGGTGCCAAGGGCAGCATTTAAAACACACACACACACACACACACACACACACACACACACACACGCGTGCACACTTCCTTCTTTTTTTATGGAGTGTGTGTTTGTGTGTCTCCTCTTTCTGACCCACCTGTCTTGCTGATGACAACTCATCCCGCCAGACCCCCCGCAATATTGAACTGTATGAGTGTGTGTGTGTCTCTCTCTCTCATCCACCCACACACACACACACTCTCGTTTCACCCGGTTCCACACTGACAGAATTCCTTTCGTTTTTTTTCCCCTGTTGGCCGTCAGCGTTTGGAAAATTGTTGATTTCAGTGCAGCACCCATGAGTCACTGTATTGGCAGAGCGATGGAGAGAGAGTGTGTGTGTGTGTGTGTGTGTGTGTGTGCTTAATCAACTACTTGTGGGGGGAAATGGGAACTGAAATGTGTGTAAGTGTGTATATTGTTGTAGACACAGAAACTCAACTAGAAATCTGATCCTAGAATCAAGGTGTGTTCACCAGTGTCTCTCAGTTCTCTCTCTGTGTGTGTGTGTGTGTGTGTGTGTGTGTGTGTGTGTTGCAGCACTCTATTGTGTGCTGTAAATTCGTTTGCCCGGAACCTCACGCTGTTCAATGAAAACAAGTAATTCTGCACAGAACTATGCAAACACACACACACACACAGTACACAACCTCACAACTGTACTCACATCAAACACACAGTACACAAGCTCCCCCCTGTATTCATGTGGCTCGGATTCGGGGTTCAGTTCCCTGCTGCAGAACTCACAACTGCGGTACAGGGGTCCACCGGCACACGGCAGGTGTATAGACAGCGGCGCCGACCTCAGTGCGGCTGTAAAGAGCGAAGCAGTAACGTTGTTCTGGCGTTTGGCGCCGTGAGAGCGCTCTGGGACGGGAAGGACGTGTGTTTTTCCACCGAGGTTTGATGAGGAAGACAGACGTTGAAGGCTGTTTGTTCCCCGATGGAGCGCGCGTGGTTCCCGGAACTGGAAAAAAAAAAAAACGGAGCGACGGAGGCGCTCCGGGCAGGACGGAGAAGGAAACGTGAAGCAGTCTTCCAACGCTTGTTCTGAAACTGTGCAGCTGCATGCAAGGATGCATCGTGGTCCTGACGGGGCTGATTCTGCATCGACGCAGTGAAGGACACAATTGGTTATATTGCAACGACATTTCGTGAATTTCTAGGTAAAATTTGTGCCGGCAGTGACTGTGGCAGCTGGGACACAGGACAGCGGCGCTCCGAAATGAGTGAAGTGAAGGTCACTTGTGATACACAGCAGCACAGCACACTGTGCACACAGTGAAATTAGTCCTCTGCATTTAACCCATCACCCTGAGTGAGCAGTGGGCAGCCATGACCGGCGCCCGGGGAGCAGTGTGTTGCTCAGTGGCGGATCGGGATTCGAACTGGCAACCTTCTGATTATGGGGGCCGCTTCCTTAACCGCTAGGCCACCACATGCCATACATGTTTTTGCAGCACTTTGTAGCTGCGTTTGATTGACGTTTCACTGCCATTTGCTCGTCGATGTTTAACGTTTGTTGGGATTTCGACAGAGATTTGATGCCATCCATACACACTGCCCACACTGGGCGCTTTGAAAAATGGCCGCCGTTCAGTCCGCGGTCACCTGGCGCCACGAACGGCAGAAAGAAGGCAGAGACGAGACAGGACATGTCTAACGTCGAACGTGCAAAACGAACATGGGCAGGTTTAGTTGATACTTCACAGTTTCTTCATATAAACTGTGCCAATGTCCAAGATTGTCAGGAGATTGTATCAGAGCTGTTAAACTGGCCAAATCCCCTCTAGTACGTAGTATGTAGCGCATCAGCAGATCTCGGTTCCACTACGTTCTAGTTTCAAACATTTTTAAATGACGGCTTGTTATACAAACCGACATCACAGTTTTATACTCGTGGAAAAACAAGGATGTTTCTGAATGACCAGAAACGTTTGAACAGCAGTGTACTGGTCTCCAGAGAGGGGGGCGTGGCCAGGGACCAATGTGGAACAGGTTGCGGAACCCCGTGGGTGTTTCCGTCCTGATCCGGTTTTCTATTATTTTGCATGAATACTGTGTGTGCGAACGTGTGTCTTTCTCACGTCCTCTGACACCGGATCCGTTGCCGTGGTCAATGCTGATTGTGGGTCTGAGGAGCCCCTCTCTACACCAGTTTAACTGCGTGCAGCCCCGTGGCATTGTGGGATACGGAGATCGCGCCAGAGAACCTCCAAACCAGCGTCGGATCAGCGGTTTAAAGCTCTGGGGAGCTGAGTGTAGATCCCAGCAGGGGGGATGTGTGTGCGTGTCTGTTAATGAGTGTCCAGTCGGATGCCCCGCCCCCTCTCTGTCTGACCTCTCTGTGTCTCTGACCACCACCCCCAGGCTGAGGGTGGCACTGGTGGGGGTGTTATTTTTACCCCAGCAGCTGGGGGCACGTGATGGACGCTGACATGTGCTGCGCCGCTATTTGTGTTCTGGGGACGTTTCCTCTCCCCAGATTCACACTTGCAACACTGTGTGTGTGCGTGGGTGTGTGGATGTGTGTGTGTGTGGGTGTGTGTGGGTGCGGGTGTTTAATGATTAGGAGCTACCACTGTTAATGATCGGTCACGTACATTCAGACCCCCTGTGGATCTGGTTCAATTGATTTGCTTTTCCCCTTCAAATCACTGACCTGTTTTATAGAACACACCTTCGCACGGTCAAAAACCTAAAAAAATTTACAAATCTAATAATGTGTTCCATATTTTCTGTAATTGCTGCAAAAATTTGGCAAAAGAAAAACAAAAGGAAAAAGTGACTTCTGACTTCTTCATCATATGGAGAGACACACAGGTATGAGAGATTTACTGCATTCAGATGCTGATATCATCAGCAGCTGCAGGCAAAAGACATGGAGTCGGGATAAAAGTGGCCTGAGACACACACACACATACACACACGCCCTTCACAACCTCAGGCACTCATCACCAGGCTCTTTTTGTAAAGTGCTTACACAGTGAATGGTCTGCCGTGGTGACCCGGCACATTCTAGGTTTTATTCGACCTCCATCTCAAATGCTTTCATCATCACTTCCTGCTGCCTCACCGCACAGAGGAACGGACAGGAACTGGAGATCGGTTCCAAAGATCGGCTCTTAGCAGAACTGAACAGGAACCAAATCTAGAACCTTTAATACCGAATCATAGCATCTTCACAGAAACCTGGACAGATTCATGGGTTTGCCAGTGAGAATTTTGGGAGAAAAGAGCTGATAATCTGCTTGGTTTGGTGGTGGGCATGGACCTGATATGACACTAAGGGACATCAGGTGTTTAGATGTCTGCTGAACAGGAACGGAAGAGACGGGACCTAGTGCTGTATGTTGCCAGATTGGGCTGTTCTGAATTTTTATTTCTAGAAAACATATATTTGTCAAAAATATGAATTGAACAACGTTCTTATTTTAAGTAGTCACGACAGTTACATATCAGATTGTCTGTAGCAATTTTGTGTGTGTTTTGATGTATTTTTTAATTATTGTTAGGATTGAACCTGACCGTGTGATGTATTGAAAGGAGGGGGTTTAAATCGTCCAGAATGAGGGAGTAGGGTGTGTTAGAGCTGTCAATCATGCCTACAGACTCATTTGATAATAAAATCATCAGTAAAGTTCATCTTTACATTTACATGTAATGCATTTATCAGACGGCCTTACAATCAGTAGTTACAGGGACAGTCCCCCCCCGGAACAACTTAGAGTTAAGTCTCTTGCTCAGGGACACAATGGTAGTAAGTGGGATTTGAACCTGGGTCTTCTGGTTCACAGGTTTGTTTGTTCCCCAGCATGCAGACAACCAGTAACCAGTGGGCACTTCTTGCTTCTACCTGGTTATGTCTTTCTGATGATATGAATGCTGTGGAGTCGATACAGTATAACAGAGAGACCTTTATTCCAGAGACGAATGGTGAATATTTTTCGTAGACCTCTACACATCTGACCTCTGAAACATTGGGTTTCCTTCTCACTTTGCTCCCTTTAAGTGACGGTCGTAGGCCGTCTCTCTCGCCTCCTCTGCAGACGGAGGTCGGCGGCATCCAGCCGCTCTGTAATCGCTTCTCCTCCGGCCAGTCGCTCTGCTGCCCTGCCACTTTATAATTTGGCCGCATGAGATTAAGCGCCCGTTCGCTTCACTCTGAAATCATTTTGGTTTCTGTAGAGACGGCTGAGCTTTATAGTGGCTGCTTATAGAACTGCCGCAGACACACACACACAGACAACAAACAAGCAAACATAATCACACATGCACACACACCCTGGTAAACCTGATGCACTGCTGATACAGTATGGTGTGCATCCAGGCACCTCTATTTTTGGGAGGGTTTATGGTTGTTACTGGGAGCCCCTGAACTGAACTCAGCTGCTCCACACACACACACACACACACACACACACACACACATACACACACACTCTCTCTCAGCTGTCTCTGGTCTCTTCTGTAATTTGAGATCCTCTCAGATTTTATTTAGCGATGCTGAGCACCGCATCAGGATGCAGCTCTGCAGCACGTCAGCGGCTGCTTGCAAGCCCCGCCCCCCAACCCCGTCCCCACCAGCTGGCCCCAGTGGATTCTGGATGCATTGGACCCACACTGGAGGTCACTCAGGACGTTTTAGAAACATATGCACATATAGAAGACAGGGCCTGTTTGTTGTTTGTAATATTGTGAAACGTGTAGTACGCTGAATAGTATGTAGTGTGGTGAAACGTGTATTACGCTGAATATTATGTAGTGTGGTGAAACGTGTATTACGCTGAATATTATGTAGTGTGGTGAAACGTGTAGTACGCTGAATAGTATGTAGTGTGGTGAAACGTGTATTACGCTGAATAGTATGTAGTGTGGTGAAACGTGTAGTACGCTGAATAGTATGTAGTGTGGTGAAACGTGTATTACGCTGAATATTATGTAGTGTGGTGAAACGTGTAGTACGCTGAATATTATGTAGTGTGGTGAAACGTGCAGTACGCTGAATAGTATGTAGTGTGGTGAAACGTGCAGTACGCTGAATATTATGTAGTGTGGTGAAACGTGTAGTACGCTGAATATTATGTAGTGTGGTGAAACGTGCAGTACGCTGAATAGTATGTAGTGTGGTGAAACGTGCAGTACGCTGAATATTATGTAGTGTGGTGAAACGTGTATTACGCTGAATATTATGTAGTGTGGTGAAACGTGTAGTACGCTGAATATTATGTAGTGAGGTGAAACGTGTATTACGCTGAATAGTATGTAGTGTGGTGAAACGTGTAGTACGCTGAATATTATGTAGTGTGGTGAAACGTGCAGTACGCTGAATAGTATGTAGTGTGGTGAAACGTGTATTACGCTGAATAGTATGTAGTGTGGTGAAACGTGTAGTATGCTGAATATTATGTAGTGTGGTGAAACGTGCAGTACGCTGAATAGTATGTAGTGAGGTGAAACGTGTAGTACGCTGAATATTATGTAGTGTGGTGAAACGTGTAGTACGCTGAATATTATGTAGTGTGGTGAAACGAGTAGTACGCTGAATATTATGTAGTGTGGTGAAACGTGTATTACGCTGAATATTATGTAGTGTGGTGAAACGTGTAGTACGCTGAATATTATGTAGTGTGGTGAAACGTGTAGTACGCTGAATAGTATGTAGTGTGGTGAAACGTGTAGTACGCTGAATATTATGTAGTGTGGTGAAACGTGTATTACGCTGAATATTATGTAGTGTGGTGAAACGTGTAGTACGCTGAATATTATGTAGTGTGGTGAAACGTGTAGTACGCTGAATATTATGTAGTGTGGTGAAACGTGTAGTACGCTGAATATTATGTAGTGTGGTGAAACGTGTATTACGCTGAATAGTATGTAGTGTGGTGAAACGTGTAGTACGCTGAATATTATGTAGTGTGGTGAAACGTGTATTACGCTGAATATTATGTAGTGTGGTGAAACGTGTATTACGCTGAATATTATGTAGTGTGGTGAAACGTGTAGTACGCTGAATAGTATGTAGTGTGGTGAAACGTGTATTACGCTGAATAGTATGTAGTGAGGTGAAACGTGTATTACGCTGAATAGTATGTAGTGTGGTGAAACGTGTAGTACGCTGAATATTATGTAGTGAGGTGAAACGTGTATTACGCTGAATAGTATGTAGTGTGGTGAAACGTGTAGTACGCTGAATATTATGTAGTGAGGTGAAACGTGTATTACGCTGAATAGTATGTAGTGTGGTGAAACGTGTAGTACGCTGAATATTATGTAGTGTGGTGAAACGTGCAGTACGCTGAATAGTATGTAGTGTGGTGAAACGTGCAGTACGCTGAATATTATGTAGTGTGGTGAAACGTGTAGTACGCTGAATATTATGTAGTGAGGTGAAACGTGTATTACGCTGAATAGTATGTAGTGTGGTGAAACGTGTAGTACGCTGAATATTATGTAGTGTGGTGAAACGTGCAGTACGCTGAATAGTATGTAGTGTGGTGAAACGTGTATTACGCTGAATAGTATGTAGTGTGGTGAAACGTGTAGTATGCTGAATATTATGTAGTGTGGTGAAACGTGCAGTACGCTGAATAGTATGTAGTGAGGTGAAACGTGTAGTACGCTGAATATTATGTAGTGTGGTGAAACGTGTAGTACGCTGAATATTATGTAGTGTGGTGAAACGAGTAGTACGCTGAATATTATGTAGTGTGGTGAAACGTGTATTACGCTGAATATTATGTAGTGTGGTGAAACGTGTAGTACGCTGAATATTATGTAGTGTGGTGAAACGTGTAGTACGCTGAATAGTATGTAGTGTGGTGAAACGTGTAGTACGCTGAATATTATGTAGTGTGGTGAAACGTGTATTACGCTGAATATTATGTAGTGTGGTGAAACGTGTAGTACGCTGAATATTATGTAGTGTGGTGAAACGTGTATTACGCTGAATATTATGTAGTGTGGTGAAACGTGTATTACGCTGAATAGTATGTAGTGTGGTGAAACGTGTAGTACGCTGAATATTATGTAGTGTGGTGAAACGTGTATTACGCTGAATATTATGTAGTGTGGTGAAACGTGTATTACGCTGAATATTATGTAGTGTGGTGAAACGTGTAGTACGCTGAATAGTATGTAGTGTGGTGAAACGTGTATTACGCTGAATAGTATGTAGTGTGGTGAAACGTGTAGTACGCTGAATATTATGTAGTGTGGTGAAACGTGTAGTACGCTGAATATTATGTAGTGTGGTGAAACGTGTATTACGCTGAATATTATGTAGTGTGGTGAAACGTGTATTACGCTGAATATTATGTAGTGTGCTGAAACGTGTATTACACTGAATATTATGTAGAATTCTGAAGAATGCTTGTTGAATTGTTCCATGTGCAGAAGTCCAGTACACCGAGGACTGAAGTCTTCTGAGATGTAGAATATTCACGAGTGTCGTATGTTGCAACATTTGTGGAAATGTCAGTATGATGGCTGGGTGGCCGTGGTGGGAGGGAGGTGACGGTGGGACACACGTTAATCTGCTTTTAGGGGACACGGCTTAGTAGCAGGATCAGTGAGGAGAGGGAATCCTGTGTGTGTGTGTGTGTGTGTGTGTGTGTGTGTGTATCCATTATGACACTAATGGTTTGGATTTGAGAGGATAACTAAAATGTCTGATGTTACTTAACTAAAAACACAGAGGATACAGACTTAGTCACACCGAGAGGTAAAGTGTGTGTGTGTTTGTGTTTTAATGGGTATATGGGATTGTTTATGGTGAAAGGAATCTGTGTGTGTGAGAGAGAGAGAGACAGAGATTTACTTCATTGTACGTTTCCAGAGCTTTTAAATGTCCCCTCTGTTGTTTAAATCTCTTTGATGGCCATCTGTGGGCAGGATGCAGAGTTCACGTTCACTGGACACACACTTGTGTGTGTGTGTGTGTGTTTGGAGGGCTTGCATGAGTGTGTTTTGTTATGTATTTTTGGTGCTTCGTGGCAGGCACAGTTCTGTATGTATATCTGTCTGTGTTTGACTGTGTGTGTGTTTTTGTCAGTATGCCTCATCTGGTCCCAAATCCAGAGAAAAGCTCTCAGGCCTGAAAAACAAAACCATAAAAGAGAAAGGAAACCTATAAACGGATGCCTCTGCGTTTCTCTCAACACACACACACACACACACACATACACACATAGAACTTTATTCTAAAGTTAGTCAGTCTGTTATTTAAATTAGCTTACATTGTTTGCCATAGAGTCTTCTTATTGGCTCATGGCCTGTGTGTGTGTGTGTGTGTGTGTGTGTGTGTGTGTGTGTTTGTGTGGTTTTCTTTGTATTTCCTCGTCTCATCACACCCTCGCTGTTGGGTTGGACAGCTGAAAGTGGTTCTGAATGGTAATGCAGGTCTGTGTGTGTGTGTGTGTGTGTGTTTGTGTGGCTCAGCTCTTGTCGTATGTCAGTGAAATAAAGCAGAGACTTGTCTGTCGCTGGTATCCCGCCCCTATCAGCCAAGTTGACAGCGACCTGGCAAGGGCGGCCACGTTGGCAAAGGTCACAGAGATACAGAATCGTGACCTGAAGAGAACAGGTGATACGTTTGCTCCGCCCAGGCTGTTCCAGGTGGTTCTATCAGGAAGAGACCCTTCAGTTCCAGGGAAAGGCAGATGGGGGCGGGGCTCTTGGACAATGCAGGCCATATACAAAGCAGCCCACGTTTACCTGGGCGGGGCTGGAGGCTGGGTGGGTGGGGTTGTTTTTCCGGAGCAAGCAGAATAGCCGTTTACAGTGAGCGGTGAACAAGAGTTGGACGTGAATGGCATTACTGTTCTACCACTTAACTTTTATCAGGAACCGACAGAAACAGGATGAGTGGACTGTCTGTAGCCTACATTCTGGAGAGTTCCTAAGGGAAATAAAGGTGTTAATGAATTAAGGATCCCTTTATGAATTAATTTGTGAAGGTTTATATAAGGAAGCACCACTAGAGGGAGCTGCCTGATTGGGAGTTGTAAGTGTAGTTACATCCATACATCTATAATATTTCAATATTACGTCTCGTCTTCATCGCGTCAAAAAGGTTTATTGACGAAGATATTTTGCAATTAATTGAAATGTGAAATGTTCTACTCTCATCGACTGTGAAAGAGCTTCCAACCATCATCAGAGCAGTGCCATCACTGTCTTTAAGACTCATCTATTCAGAGAAACACATGTTCTCCTACACTTATTATATGTTATATAAATGTCTGGGAGGTGCAATCAATATGTGGGAGACTCCGATCGCTCCAAAGAAAAAACCTCAATAAACATATAGATTAAATAACATGCTGATCAGTATTCAGCGTATCAATATTTAATGAAATCCCTAGAACCATGTGCTGGTTCTCCAAAGTCTCCAACCCTCGCCTTTCCTTGTTCCTCTTCTGCTTGTGTTCCATTTTGTAACAGGCTTATAATTCCGTGAAGAGATATATATTTTATCTACAAATTTTTGTAGAGAATGATCTGAACCAGAACCAGTTCGAAATTTGCAGACACACAGAATGGGAGCTGATCTTGAAGGCTGCAGTGAACGCAGCTCTGTCCTGCCGTCTGTCCCCCTGCAGACAGATCGTGTGAAGCCTGGAATGTTCCAAGCTCAATGAAGTTCTGTGTCCAGCGAGTAGACAGATGTGATATGAGCGCGTGGGACGCTGGGATTTATTTCAGCCGGAGCTGCGAACATTCCTGCAACGTTTCCACGACGTGAACCGGAACGTTGTGTGTTAGCGGGACAATGGCCGGGGATGGAGAGCAGAGCTGCAAACACACCTCAACTCACCTCCTGCCCTCCTCAGCCAAAACACACACACCCACCAATAGAAACTCAGCAGCCTGCTGCTCTTCTGTACTGAAGACACACACACACTTGCCGTGATTAGTGCTCTGATGGAATGTTAATGAGCTCTTGGCAGCGATGCAGCAGTAGGGTATTCAGGACAGTGTGTGTGTGTGGGGGTGAGTGTGTATTCAGGACACTTTCAGTGACAGTTGGTTCACAGCCCTGCCCCCTTCCCGTTGATTTAGGAGAGAATCAGTGTGTGTGTTGTACTAAATGTTGTGTCCATCAGTTTGTATCTGTGTGTGACTGTAAAAAAAATCTCACCTTTTCTCCTTTTCTCCACAGAAAAGCTGTATAATTCCAGTGGACGGGACCTGCGCAGGGCGCTCTTCTCCCTCAAACAGATCTTCCAGGTAAACGTTGCTCCATTTACACTTAGCCCTGACCTCTGACCCGTGCTCGGTGTTTGGTAGGATGAGGGGTGACGCCATGTTCTGAATTGCAGGATGATAAGGACTTGGTACATGAATTTGTGATGGCCGAGGGTCTCACCTGCCTCATTAAAGTCGGGGCCGAGGCCGACCAGAACTACCAGAACTACATCCTCCGAGGTGTGTATATAAAAATGAGAGAGTGGGCCTGCATCCATACACACATCCATGTGTGCACACATACACAAACCAAACCCAATCAAAATCCAATTCATCAAACTAAAACGATCATACATAAACGTGCATATTACACACATGCACCTCTGATCTCTTCATTTCCTCCTCTTTCTGAGGACGTGAAAAGTGCAACATATGAATGATTATTGTCAGTTTTTACAGACCTCAGTAGCATATCACCACCACCACCACACACACTGTTTTTTGTAGAAACACATGGCATTGGGGAGTGTTTTTGTGACACCGCGGGCCGATGATAAGTGTGTTACCCGAGTGCAGCTGTTGCGATGTGCACAACTGCTTACCTATTCAGTCCTCAGAACGGACATTTCGCCAGGTGGAAGTGCTGCAGTGGATCCTGCAATTGATCTCCTTTTTTGCCATTTAAATGGATCATTCTGTGTATGTGTGTGTAATTGAATAGACCTGAGTGTTTTTTGACAGTATAATAGTGCGAGTGCAGCTTTAGAGCGCCATCTGTTGGTCTGCTAGTTTTGTTGCTGTATTTGACTTGATTAGGTATCAGTTTTTAATCTATCAGAATATCAATAGAAAAATTAACATTCATATCATCATTAATATGGTGATGTCTTGCATAAGTTAACAATGTCATATTTTCAAAAATATGAATATGTAGAAAGTCCATTTCTGCCTCTTTATTGTTCTCGTTGTCATGGTTTTACTGCTTTTGTAACTTTGTTCATTTACTCTCACCTCCAGCCCTGGGACAGATCATGCTCTATGTGGATGGGATGAATGGGGTCATAGGTCACACGGAGACCGTCCAATGGCTCTATACACTGATTGGCTCAAAGGTAACCTTCATTTAACCAATTCAACCTTTTTGAGGTTAAGTGTGAGCTGAAACTGAACACTGATCTGTGGTTTATTGTGGGATGCACATTTCTTCTTTCAATCTGCTCACTCTTCTTTTAATCTGTCGTTACAATCCTAACAAATGGCCTGGAGAAAATATGTGAACACTGGTCATAATCCAATGAATGCAGTTCCTTCAGAAACGTACTGCTAATGGTAATAGGTCACCAGGGATAGATTAACTGGTTGACTTCACGGTTGTACTCCCTTTTTCAGTAAAATAGCAATAAATCACTCCAAACACACACACACAGACACACTCACACACACATGTGCACACACAGATCCATCACCAGATCCATCAGCCCCAGATCTGGAGATCTGCTCACACTACGCCTAAGCGAGATTAAAATGTTGCAAAACAGACAAAGCACTGAGAAACAGGAGCCAAAGAGCATAGAACCAAGAACAGTAGAGCAGAGAACATCACTACTGCAGTCCTACAGTCCACCGGAGGGAGCCAGGTCATTGATGGAGGAGTCCATGTGGAGAAAGGGGTGTTTGTGGTGTGGCAGGAAACTGAGCCTGTGGGAAACCTTATTCTTCCTGGTTCTGATCTGAATTGCCCTTTAATAAATCCTACCTTTCTATGGCCAGCCATATAGAAAGGTGCAGTTTAGCCGCTTGGCGGTCTCCAACATCAATGCTCCACCCCTTGAAAAAAGTGTACAGAACTGAGGGGAAGAGCCCAGCATCTGCAGTAGTACAATTGTGGCTTTAGAACCATCTGGAGAACATTATACAAATGCATTGTATAAAAAATTATAATAACAGGGACTGATTTTTTGTGTGTGCGTGTGTGTGAAGTTCCGGCTGGTGGTGAAGACTGCGCTGAAGCTGCTGCTGGTGTTTGTGGAGTATGCTGAGTCCAATGCTCCTCTGCTCATCCAGGCCATTACTACTGTAGACTACTGTAGGTACAAAAACACATACACACATACACCTAAGAGTGTCAGTAAGTGACCCTCAGGCCAACGTTCTGCAGGCCGTAAGAAGTGGTCCAATGCAATGGAGATTCTCGATGAGAAGGACGGGGTGGACTCTGAGCTTCTGATTTATGCCATGACCCTTATTAACAAGGTGAGAAACACTCACACATACACACATACACACACACACGCACAGGGCTTGATGACTGCATGTATTCAGTGAGGTCACAGCTGAGCGCGTATCTCCCATCAGACTCTGGAGGCTCTGCCGGACCAGGACTCGTTTTATGACATGGTGGACGTGCTGGAGGAACAGGGCATGGAGGCCATCAGCCGCAGACACCTAAACCGCAAGGGAACTGACCTGGACCTGGTGGAGCAGCTAAACATTTATGAGGTCAGACATCCACCATCCACTAGACACCAATATTTAAAAATAATCCTGTATGTTTTTTTTTTATTAAGGTTTTTGATGTTGCTACTGTAACCTTTGACCCCCAGGCAACGCTCCGGCACGAGGACGGTGATGATGGCAACCAGCCACTTCCAGCGGGCCGGAAGGACCGGCGCCGAACCAGCCTGGGTGGAGGGAGCGAGAAGCAAGGTCTGGAGAGACGCCGTAGCAGGAGACACTCACTGGGTCGTCCTGGCCAGGCCTCTCCTCTTAGCCCCGCCTCCCCTCATCACACCGGCTTCCATCCATTTAATGGGCAGAAATCCGAGGACATAAGTGAAAGGTGAGAGTTAAAAATGAAATGAGAGGAACATAAAATACATTACCGTATCTGTGGGACGTTCTGATTGAGCAGCACAGTTCTCATGACTAGTTTCCAGTAGAACAACATCAAGAGGTGATGTTGTTCCATTGCAAGACAATGATGTGAACTTTGCTGCAGTGATTTGGTAATTGTCAAGTTGTCTATAAATCGATATGAACATTCCCACTTAGGGAAGGCAATTTATGGTTCTGCTTCACTGTAGATACTGTTAAACTGTCTACATCAATGGCCCCCAAAACTTTTTCTTAGGAGACATGCTACCACAACTGGGACTGGTCCACTGTGGTCTTACTTTCAGAATGGAGATCATACCAGGAGACTTTTTCTAACAAATTGAGGAGAGAACTACTGATGATCATTTTGTGGTTGAAATTAGGCCAGACACAGAACCATAATTCCTCAGTGGTTGCCAATGGTCACCAACATGTGAACACAGTACACGGGCCATTCAACAAATGTTCTGCCATCATTGTGACCAATGTGTGGTGATGCTTTTACCCCAGAACACAAAGAACGATGGAGTTGATGCACCTTCCTTCAATGTAAGTTGGGCATTTTTCAGATCACCCCCACTGCCGAGATTAGACCTGCTTCTGCTGCAGACTTGACCGGAGACTGACCTCAGAACCGTAGACGCTAGATCTAACCTCACAGGTTCAGCGTGAGCTGTTTTGATATTAACATAGGGAAGGTCACCAGTCACTGGACATGTCATCTTTTGAGACCTGGAAATTGCGTCTGGCTGTGATTTTGAGCTGATTAAACATCCGTCACGTCATGCACATCCTACACACCTATTCACTTCAACTCACGCTAGTGGATCGGATTCCCACCCGCTTGTCCTAGACACCATTAGCAATCCCACCCACCAGTCGCACAAGTGGAATTTTCGCAAGACTCCCAAGTCTGCCCCCCCCTCCTGTTTTTTAAATGCTCAAATTTGGTCGCCCTAGTTAACCTTCTGTTTTCCTCCCTATAACACCTGTCTGCTTGTCCTCCCCCCTTGTGTGTGTCTGGGCCCAGAGTGGCGGGCCGGTTTTGGAACCAGGAACTAAATGAGACAGATTTCAGCCCCTGGCCTGAGTAAGTAGAGACGAGTAGAGTACAGTAGAGCAGCACTGAGGCTACGCTAACGCTACTGCCGGCAAGATTTGAAAGATTTGATCTTGTGTATGTGTGTGTGTGTGTGTGTGTCTGTATGTTCTCACTTGAGGAAGAGTCGGAACGAAACAACTGTGAAAACATTGATAGTGCATAAATGACAAATTGCCATAGTTTGATATAACATGTGTTCCACTAGTCACAAAATGCGTCCTCTGCATTTAACCATCACCCTTGGTGAGTAGTGGGCAGCCATGAAAGGCACCCAGGGAGCCGCGTGTGGGGACGGTGCTTTACTCAGTGGCACCTTGGCAGTTCGGGATTTGAACCCACAAGATTCCGATTACCTTCTGCCACCACTGAAATAAAATAGGCAATAGGCAGTGCCTCCTAAACCGCCCAAAGGGGCCCAAACTTCCACTAATAGTTCTAGTTTGTCAATTGATGCCTAGGCCATATGTTCACTGTATATTGTAAAGGTTCCATTTTTATAAATTATGCTTAAAAAAAATCTAATGTCAAATGGGAAGTTTGGGAGGGTGATTTGTTTGCCAGGTCTGCTTCTCATTTGCATAAAATCCAGATGTTCTCAATTTTTTTCAGTTTATTTACATCACTGTTCCATGATCCCCAGCGTATGTTGCAGTGGATTTTTTTTTTTTTTTCGAGTTTCGCACTCAGAGCCAGTTGAAATGCTCCACGGCGAGCAGGGGGTCTGCATTTTTACCCTCCGACCTGCAGACGATGCTCCAGGGAGCAGTAGGCAGGCGCGGATCTGACGGATGAGTGGAGACAGGACAGCTACAGCTTTTCCACATTTTTACCATCAGGCCGTTGCTGCATTTTACATCAGCCTGGATGTGTCTGTTGGGCAGTAAATCTGCCGTCAACAAACATTTATACGACCTTCACACACTCTCTCACACACATGCACACACACTTTGCCGTCATAAAAACGGTGTCTGTCATGCGTGGCCATGTTAACATCTGATGTAGCGTGTTGGACAGGTTCTTGTCTGGTTTACATATGAGGGCTTATATTACCCATAATGCCTCAGCACCTCAAATAGGTCCTACTTAGTCTATTCTCTGTAATTTGATCATATTTCATGTGTGGAACCTTGATGTAAACTTTGATGTCACTTCCTGTGTCTGTGTGTTTGGATGATTTGTCTTGTTTTGCTCTGTCTTTACCACTGTCTTCTCCCTCCCTCCTGTCCTTCACCCCTCCTCCCACTCCTCCCATCCCTCTGCCCTTCCCCTCGTAGAGAGGAGGAGTATGAGGAGGAGGAAGAGGCGGTGCTCACCGAGACGGAGGAGGAGGGGGCGGGGCAGGCATCTAGTCAGGGAACGCCGAGGTACTGGGGTGGTTAAATCATCTTACACACGCACTGCCTCTGCTAGATTTTGTTGGTTCTAGGTCCCTCGTTCTACGCGCTATCCTATGTTTAAGGATCTAGAACCGGGCTGTTCTGATTGGTCGCTCCATCTGCTACAGTTTGACTCTTAGCCACATGTCGCACCGCCTTGGCTTTACCACACCGTCTGAAATAAAGGAGGATGATCAAGAGAATGAGAGGAAAGCTGACTCCGCCCAGCCCTCCCTCCTGGCGACGCTGCTCACCCGCCACAGATCCTCCATCACTGTACCTCCTTCCACCGAGGTCAGCCCGCCATTAAGAGGCTCCGCCCATCCGCTGGACCGTCTGCCGTACCTGCTGCACTCACCCTTCCACCTCTTTTCCTACGACTTTGACGAAGAACCTGGAGAAAAGGGCGAGAGGTAGAGAGCTTGCCCATAAGGCCTAGGTCCAGAAGACAATGGCTGCCACTTCATCACTCTAACACACGGCAGCCGGTTCCTTCACGGAAGTTCTGGACTCACTTGTGTTCTCACTCTCAGCACTACACCTGCACTCATAGCAGAAGAACCTTCCAGACGTCACCCCCTACACATCTTTAACTGTTCATCTGCGAGTTGTTGTTTCTCAGGACGCCTCACGTTCCTGCCGGTCCCCCTGCTGTAGTCTGATGTAGATTTCAGTAGATTGTGTTGCCACAAGAAAGACGAAGATGCTCTGTTCTTTTTATTCAACAGGCAGGGGAGAGCCAACCCTTCACACAGCGCTCCACCAACGCCCACCAACAGAGCTGAGCGGTGAGAACGAACACACACACACACACACACACACACTTTTTCTTCAGCAAATCAGTACATATACTTAACTTTGCCCATGGTTCCCCTCAGACCTGCTCTGGGGGGTCTGCTGTCCTCCTCGTATCGGCAGCACCAGGAGTCTCTGGCGGCGGAGCGAGAGAGGAGGCGTGTGGAGCGAGAAGAGCGTCTGCAGCGGATAGAGAGGGAGGAGCGAAGCCGCTTCAGGTGAGCTTTTAGATCCATTCACACCCAGTCCTCAACGTGCCCCGCCCATATACTCCCAACTCGTCTCTTTTTCAGTCGCGACTACGTGGACAAGATGGAAGAAGCACGCCATGCCCGTGAGGAGAGGTACGTGCGTCAAGTGGCAATACTCTCCATTGCCTGGCCAGTGGGGTGTTAAAAAGTGGGAGGAGTCAAAGCTGCCAAGAGTCACATGAATTGTCCAAAGGATGACTGGTTTTTGAATGGGGTGTCACTGCCAAAAATGTAGTTTTTGCTGTGACATTTCACACGGTATGTTACTTTTTACAAAGCTAGCATGTATGCAATTCATTTTTATGAAAATTAGGTTTTATTCCCTTTGTGTCCAAAAATTTGCCGTCATTTTCAAACATTTGATCCAACATCGTTGGTCATGTGATGCCAGTGTTAAGCAACTGGAAGTCCAAACTTCAGAGGCAGCGATTTGAAGCAGTTTCATTACATGGATGGACAGAAGCGATGAGTGAGTTCGATTGTGGAACGTCACTTTCAGTACGTTCTTAGTGACTCTCCTGACCTGTTGTCCATGCTACCCCCACAAATTTCAATTGTAGCGCTCTGTTCTGTCCTCATCCACACATACAGACTAAACAATGCAGAAAAGCCTCTCTCCACATTTGTCCTACGTGCGTTTCCGCAGAGAGTGGCCAGCATGTTCATCAGACGTTCTAGAGCTTAAGAACCAGTGAGAGACAGAGACAGACAGCAGTTTTATATGAAACAGACGTTGCAAACCTCGCAACAGAGAGGATGATATTATATCATCAGTAGAAACAGCCCAGGCTCATCAAACACCAACCAGTCAGAAGCTGACGGGACGTGGAAACAGAAACAGAGAGTGTTGGTTTGGTTGCACTACCGTGCTTCATTGCGGTAACTAACATGACACCGAGCCTCAGAAAACGTCCATGATCTGTACAGATCCGTTGTCCAGACGGGGAAAAAAATGAACCTGGAGCGAGGGAGAAGGGGGAGCTTGGTGAAAAACCCTGGGTTGTTGTTGTATGAGGTGAGGCTCGTGAGCCGGACGCCACATCTTGAAGAGGTTTAGGCTGATTTACCTCTGGGAGGGCGAGCAAGTCCCCCTCTCTCTCTTTTTAAAACCTCCTGTGCACGTTCACGTTCAGATTAGTGCTGCTCACCAGGGGAGAGGGGGAGAGCAGGGGGACTGAGGAAAGAAGAGATACGATTATTTAGGACGGGAAGATGAAGATCCCGTGTAACTTTCTTTTCTTTCTGTGAAAAATTGACCTTTGCGGACGTTTGGCTCCTCCTCCTCAGGTATAAGAACGTGGAGCGGCTCGCGGCAGAGGAATGCGAACGTGAGCGCTTGTGCTCGGCTGCACGGACCCTCGGCCTGAGCACCCTCAGCCCCTCGGATAACTGCCAGTCATCCCGCAGCGCCACACCCTCTTCCATTGCCTCGCAGGAAGACGAGGACACGCCCATTGCAGGTACAGGCACCTGTGCGCTGTGCATTTGAAGTCCAGAAGTATAGATCTGACCGTGTCTCCCAGGGGACTGTCCCTGTAGCTACTGATTGTAAGTCGCTCTGGCATTGTCTGCAAAATAAATGTGATGTGTAAATGTAAATGTGTTGTGGTGAGGGTCCAAGCTGCTGATCATCCCCGCAGTCAGACGTGTGTGTCCGCACTGCGTGTCGGGGTGCAACCCACCCCGCGCAGGGTGGATAAGAGCTGAAGGACTTCAGTCAGACGTTTCCTGTTTTCCTGCGTGAGAGGGACTGAAACGGCCGTACTGTACCGGGGCAGGACCAGATCTGTGGGGTGTGCGGGGGACACAAACAGTGTGTTATTGCAGGGTCAGGGGAGGTGTGTGTGAGTGTGTGTGTGCACGCTGTTGACAGAAACTGTGAGTTTTCTGTGCACCTCTGTTGAAAAAACACACTGCATTTTCTCACTTTGCCTAATGAGAGACACACCTTTATACATAAGGCTAGTTTCATTTTTTTGAAGTCAGACATCAATCCACAAAAAATAAACTAAGAAAGTGTAGGTTGTCATGGTTACAATTTTTTCTATTTGTTTGTAGATCCGGAGTCCAGCACCAGCCCAGAGCCTGAGGTCAAGGAAACAGAGTCACCTGAGGAGGAACAGGAGGAGGAAGCAGAGGCACCGGAAGAGGAATCAAATGGGCTGAGTGCTGAGCAGGAAGTGGGCGAGGCCGAAGAACAGGGAGGGGCTAAAGAAGAGGAGGAGCCAGAGGAGACGCCCAATGGTGAAACAGAGGAAAATGAAATCCTGAGTGACAAAGAGCGTCAGAATGAGGAAGTGAACGAGAAGGACAACTGCTCTGCCTCCAGCATCTCCTCAGCCAGCAGCACTCTAGAACGCGAGGAGAGAAGCGGGGACAGCAATGAGACGGGTGAGGGGGCGGAGCTATTGGTGCCAAACATAGTTTATTAGTCCCGAGATGTGGTGGTTAATATCATGAACACGTTGTGCGCCTTTCCCCCCGGCAGGTGACTGGACCCGCAGTGTGAGGGACGCGGACGTGAACGAGTGCACCAACATCCTCAACAGCAAACTCTTCATGCTGGACATGCTGTACGCACAGAGCAAGAAACCCTCCGGGGAGGAAGAGTTGGAGGGTGAGGAGAAGAAAGAGGCGGAACGAGATGACAAGGGCGACACAGAGGAGAGCGAGGACAGTGCAGCCACGCCCACGGAGCAGAGCACCCAGCCAGCCAATGCAGACAACAGCCAGGACTATCTGGAGAGTGGGAAGAAGGTCGAGAACCAAGGTACTGTACGAGCCTTCGCGGAACGCTTCGGTGACCTGGTCAAGGGACTGGGCTCACCCCACATCGAATTGCTGGAGCCGGCCGAAAAACTGCCAGTAGCCCCGCCCCAGCCGGAGAAGCCCCCCAAGAAGGAGTCGGACTACATCTGGGACCAGCTGATGGCCAGTCCACGTGAGCTGCGCATTGGGGACATCGACTTCACTGATCTGGCTGACGAAGATGACCAGGACATTCTGGATTCAGGCAGCCTCATGGGTGGGACCGACCTGCTGCCCCCACCCCCTCCACCACCCTGCCCCTTCAACCTGCCCCCACCCCCTCCGCTCTTTGGCTGCCCTCCTCCTCCGTCTGTCCCAGGGTTGATGAAACTGCCCCCACCTCCACCTTTCTCCACCCCAGCCCCGCCTCCTCCACAGCCCCAGATGGGCTCACCTCAGCTGGGCCGGGGGCCGGGTGGCGAACCCCCCCTGTTCCAGAAGAGGAAGAAGACCATCCGTCTGTTCTGGAGTGAAGTGCGGCCTGCAGACTGTGTGTACCTTGGCCGCAGGCGCTACCGGGAGTCCCTGTGGTCCCGACTGGATACGGTCAAACTGGACACAAGCAAGCTGGAGCACCTGTTCGAAAGCAAGTCCAAAGAGATCCCTGTCACCAAGGTAACAAGGGTCCACCAGGCAACTGGAACAAAGTCAATTTATGTAGTATATGAATATTTATGTCTTCTTGATCTAGAGGTATACTGCTTGCTTGTAGTGGGCAGCCATGACAGGCGCCCGGGGAGCAGTGTGTGGGGACGGTGCTTTGCTCAGTGGCACCTCAGTGGCACCTTGGCTGATCGGCATTTGAACCGGCAACCTTCTGATTACGAGGCCTAACCGTCTCTAACCGTATTTTTGTTTGATATTGCAATTCATGTTTTAAACTAAAAATCTTTACCTTCAATCTCACAGTGACCTCAAACATAGGAGCCCTATTTAAAGTTTTTTCATTTTGGGGGATTTTCAGACTCTAATGCCGTGAGGTTTATGTAGCAAAAACTCGTCAACACTGAAATTCTACATTAAATTATAATTATTAATTGGAATGATTTCAGGAATGTTTTGGTTGCTAAAATGTGCATTGAGATTTGTGTGTTTAAAGACGTTCTTTGAAACCCTGGTGTGGAAGTGCACACGGTGCCTCTGGGCTCCTCAGCTGGAGCTCATTTCTGTTTTGTTCCGACGCTCCCATTATCCCACTCTGAGGTGTGAGTTTTTTTGGGAGGGATAAACTGTGATTTAGGACTTTGCCTGGCCTGAAATTCCAATGAGAGACGTTCCCATCTCAATTTGGCCCGGTGTTGCAGCAGCGAAAATGACGGTACAACGGCGGGTGGGGTGGAGAGGTCAGGTGTTACCTTGCTGAGGTCAGCTGATTGGAAACAGACTGCGTGGACGTGCATTGCTCACCTCAGCGTGTGGTATCTGCATAAGAGCTGCCAACGTGGAATTAATGTCTGACTGTAATTGGGAATTAAATCATTCCAGATCCCTCTCTGCCGCTTTTGCTAACTCTGTAGTCGGAGCAC
Organism: Denticeps clupeoides; assembly: GCF_900700375.1. NCBI lineage: Eukaryota > Metazoa > Chordata > Actinopteri > Clupeiformes > Denticipitidae > Denticeps > Denticeps clupeoides. The sequence continues at coordinate 8,797,126 of NC_041726.1, read as the reverse complement.
AGGCTGGAATTCTGGCTCGGAATCGTTTGGGTCCTGCATGTGTCCTTCAAGTAAACGACTGTTCACTCAGCAGCCTGAAGTGATTAAAGGAAACATTTTATTGTGGCTCCATCCATAATAAGGCCCCGCCCCAAAATTGACATAGGAGGTCAATCAGTGCCAATCCCAAGAGAGGGAGCAAGACTGAGTGTGAGAGTTCAGTCACTTAGTGACTCTCAGAGGAGCTGTGTGTGTGTGTGTGGGCTCAGTTACTCAAAGAGCCCCTTCCATCATCCTGAGTGTTGATAACCATCCATCAAAAGACCTCTTTAATGTGTGTGTGTGTGTGTGTGTGTGTGTATACTCCTTTAACTCGTTAAGCCCAAAATCCCTGTATGGACTCCGCCCCCTCAAGCAGGAGCTCAAAGACTTCACTGTCACTTTGAACTGTGCACTTCACAAATCATAAAATATTAGTACCTCCACATACACACACACAGAGTGTATTGAGGTTGAAACTATGTTTTGTTGGCTGGAGGAATGGACAAGGAACTGTATGTTAAATGGGTGGGGCTGTCGCCGTACTGCTCTGGCGATTGGTGGTTCACTCTCACCTCTGGTCTCAACGGTTGTGTCCAATGATTTGAAACAGTCTGCCCTATGACTGTAGACTGACCTGAGTTCTCTGTGTGCCTAATGCAGAAAACAGCAGCGGACGGAAAGCGGCAGGAGATCATCGTTCTGGACTCGAAGAGGAGCAACGCCATCAACATCGGTCTGACGGTGCTGCCCCCACCACGCACCATCAAGACGGCCATCCTGAACTTCGATGAATACGCCTTAAACAAGGAGGGCATTGAGGTGGGATTCTCTCCCACGTGAACTTGGGATCTTTACGTTTGAGGCAGACTGTGGACCTTATGTCATTAGACCAGGTTTGACCCCGTTGGATGGTTTCTAGGAAAACGGCGTTTGCTATAAAAGATATGCAGAGCTGTGATTTTGAGGAGAGCGGGATAAAAATAGACTGGGGCAGAGCTGCAGCTGGCGCTGAAAGTGAAAATTTCTCATGGAGCAGCAGCATTTTTGCTCTTTTATTTAAAACATCTTTCAGATGCAGAACAGAGGGCCAAACACACAACACGTACATACTCAGTTTTCCCTCTGTTCTGGTCCGGCCCGGTGGTTGAAGTCCAGATGGGAATTCTGGGCAAGGTTCAGAATGACCTTGAGCCCCGGAGTCATGACTGTAAGCTACTGTTTTGTCTCTTCTCTAGAAAATCCTCACCATGATCCCTACGGAGGAGGAGAAGCAGAAGATCCTGGAGGCCCAGCTGCAGAATCCCGACGTTCCGCTGGGGAAGCGCCGAACAGTTCCTGCTCACGCTGTCCTCCATCACCGAGCTGACGGCACGACTGCAGCTCTGGGCCTTCAAAATGGACTACGAGGCCACTGAGAAGGTAGGAAGAAGAAAGTGTTAGTGCAGATGCACACACAGAGAATGATGTCATAATTACGGCCTCCCTCGGCATTCCGTGTTACGCGAACATGGCGGTTCTACGTCTTGCACCTGCTGCCCTGCGGTCAGGAAGTTCCCGCCCCCTGCGCTCTGTAACCAGGCGTTTCCTCCTGCCCTCTGTGAACAGGAAGTGGCGGAGCCGCTTCAGGACCTGAAGGAGGGGATGGAGCAGCTGGAGAAGAACCGAACACTGCGCTACATCCTGTCCACGCTCCTCGCCATCGGCAATTTCCTCAATGGCTCCGCTGTGAGTCATGTGACCGCCACAGTGGGCTTTGGAGGGAGACCTCTAAGGAGTTGAGTTATTATTCACCTTGTGTGTCCACGTGCCTGCAGGCCAAAGGATTTGACCTGAGTTACCTGGAGAAGGTTCCGGAAGTGAAGGACACTGTTCATAAACAGTCGCTGCTGCACCACGCCTGCTCCATTGTGGTGGAGAATTTCCCAGAGAGCACCGACCTGTACTCCGAGATTGGCGCCATCACACGGTCAGCCAAGGTATTGCACACACACACACACACACACACACACACACACACACACAGGCATACATGAACAGTGGGCTATGGGGGTCTTCTGCTGACTCCTCCCCCCCTTCAAAATCTCAGGTGGACTTTGACCAGCTGCAGGACAACCTCACTCAGATGGAGCGACGCTGCAAGGCATCATGGGACCACCTGAAGGTCATTGCCAAGCACGAGATGAAGCCAGTGCTGAAGCAGAAGATGTCGGACTTTCTGAAGGACTGCGCTGAGAGGATCATCATCCTGAAGATCGTGCACCGCAGAATCATCAACAGGTTTATTTTGTTGAAATACCATTAGCGTCAGTATGGACTTTGCACAATTTTAATAACCAAAGGACCCTTTTATGCATCGGATATCTGTTTTGACAGGTTTCACGCGTTCCTCATGTTCTTGGGTCACCCGGTGTACAGCGTGCGCGACATCAGCGTCCACCGCTTCAGCAAGATCATCAGCGAGTTCGCCCTGGAGTACCGCACCACCCGTGACCGGGTTCTGCAGCAGAAGCAGAAGCGGGCCGACCACCGCGAGAGGAACAAGACCCGCGGGAAGATGATCATGGACGTCAACGCTCCCGTGAGTGACCTCTGACCTTGAATGTGAAAATCTGACATGCAGGCAGTGGAAAGGCTTCCTATGCGTGCTACGAGCGCTGGACTAAGAGAGAAAGGAAGTGTGCAGCGAAATGTGCGGGTCTGGCCTCTGTTTCACCTCCTCAGCATCCATTTTTGCATCTCTCGCGATAATTAACATAATTGCAGAGAATTACAAATCAATCACCGAAACAAATTTACAAGCAGCGAGTCATAAGGAAAGGATAGGTACTATAGACTCGTTCCTGATCATGGGAAACATTATGGGAAATGATCCTGAAATTGAGCCCGAACCCAACCCGACTTGGGTCGGGCCAAGATTTTGCAGCTCTCGTGGACGTGTTGGAGGTCCAAAGTTTTCTTAATCACTGCCCAAACAGACCCACCATGTTCCTTTTCCTCCCTGCCAAAATATGCCGGCTTTCGAAGACCACCCCTCAAATTAAGCCGCCGTCTCTAATCTTCTCCACCGAAAGAAAGCAGCCCAGAGCTTTTGGTGATTGCGTATTGTAATTAGGAACACATGCCGGCTACGCTGACGGTAAGGAGCCACCGGGGGAGGGAAATGAGGAGCGCATGCAGCTTTTTATTCAGGATTTTAATGGAATCTTTCCGGGGTTGTTGTTCTTCACAGGTGCGGATACAAAAGGAGTTTTGGAGAGTTCAGGGCTCTTGTGGTTTTAGTTAACATCAATTTTTCAAGTTTCAAGTGAACTTTATTGTCATTTCAGCTACATAGATGTTAGACGGTACATAGTGAAAGTTACATACTGACATAAAGTGTACATGTGCGACATCCACAAACGGGCTACATCTATAAAAAATATGAATAAAACATTGTGTAAACATCATGTAAAGTGGGACATGCTTATAGTAGCCTAGCGGGTAACACACTCACTTATGGATTAGAAGACCACAAAGTCCCAGGTTCAATCCACACTTACAACCATTTTGACCATTTTGTCCCTGAGCACACTTGAGGGGGACACTGTCCCTGTAACTACTGATTGCAAGTCACTCTGGATACAGGCGTCTGGCATATTCTGTAAATGTAAATGTTGTGATGGTGATGTGTGTCAATATTTATTAATTAATATTGGTAAGAACACAGGACCAACGATGGGTCCATGTTGTACTCCACATTACATCTTTATTAGGAAAGGTTGCATAAAGAAAATATAAAATAATAAATGTGACAATGTGAAATGGTGAGATGTGTGAAGTGAGGTGAGTCCTTAAATAGTGATAATATGCTCAGATATAATTATTTGATGCGTTTCCAGCATTGTTCTGATTGTCCTTTCTGACTCGCATTCACACTTCCCTGCTTTTTCCTCTCTTCATCTCTATCCCTCACACACACACTCAGGCATGTACACTCTGTTGTTTTAAGTGCTGTTTTTTATGCTACCTCCATTTCCTCTCTCTGTAGACTGATGATGAAGAGGACAGTGAGGTATGATGGTCTGTGTGTGTGTGTGCATGCATTTATCTTTAACCTCGTCATCACTCACAGTCTTTCCTGGTGGACCCAGTCACTAACCACCCATCGTGTGGATTTTTGTCCCATCGTTTCGAATTTTTTTCTCATACCCTCACCGTAGTTCACGTTTTTCCCTTCTGTTTGCTGTTTGTGTTTGTGCTGCTCAGTCGGGCCGGGCTGCTGCGGTCTCCAGGTCCGGTCCGGTGCAGGACAGCGAGCCTCAGGGTCTGGGCCATGCGGAGGACGCAGCGGAACACGAGCACATGAAGGCGGTTCTGAAGGGAAGCCTGCACGGAGGCGAGAAGGAAGCGCTAGTGGTGCCCGGCCTCCGAACACGAACCCGCAGCAGAGCAAGTCACGGTCAGTTCGACCCCGCTCCATCATCGTTTCCATCGTGGCGGTTACTAAAAGCGTTATTTTAAAAATGTTGTGACACACTGGCAGGTCGCTCGGCTTGGGCGGCAGCTAACGAGGAGCTGCTGAACGTCACAGACGACCCGGCGGACGAGATCATGGAGCGCATCGTGAGGTCAGCGACGCAGGGGCCGAGCCAAAGGGCACAGCCGCGGGAGAGGAGGCGTTCCCGGGCCAACCGCAAATCACGTACGCCCACTTTTATTTCACTTCTGACAACCAATCAGAGATGGGGAAATCTCTCGCCACTCAACTACTAGACTGAGCTGTGGAAGCCACGCTCCCTTTTCAGCACCGTTTGTAATTCCGGTTGCATGTGGTGTTTCTGCAGTGCGGCGGACTCTGAAGAGCGGCCTGACCCCGGAGGAAGCTCAGGCCCTGGGATTGGCCGACAGCTCCGAGATGCAAGTGTGATGCGACGCTGGACCATCCAATCAGAAGTCGAGATGACTTGAGATCCCCACCCCCCTCCCGCCAGAATACACAATGCTGTGATTGTACCGCCCACACTGCCGCTCAAATGGCCATCAGCCAATCACAAGCCTTTTAGCAGCTATGTACCACAGCAACGATGATGCACTCATTTGTTTGTCATTTTGTTCAGTGACAGATGAAAGAACGGAAAAAAAAGTGGCTCAGGGCTTGTGTTTTGTGTGTTTAGTCGATGTTTGATCTGCTTCGCCTGTTTACAGGAACTGCGAAATAAGGCCAAGGCAGCAGTGAGAACCTTTTCTTCAGAATGTCTCTGGTTCTTGAAAACACAGCACTGTTCCAGTTTTCAGATTCTCCACGAATCTCCAGATATGTGTTTTGCGGTCTGAGTGAAGCTGGGGGTGGAAATCGTTCCTGAGACGAGCCCTGCTCCAGCGGCAGGGATCATTTTCATTTCAGAAAGAGTGAGAATTTAGTTCTAGGTCTTCCTGAAGGAGTAGTCTGGTTCTTCAGAGTGGTCACGTGGACTAGCTTTTATTTTCATTGCCAACACTTCCCTCTTTTATTTCTGCGGCCACCCTTTTCGTTTTTTTGTCTTTTCTTGCTCTTGTAGTCCGTTGTTCTCCTGACATTTTTTCGTTTCCAGTTTTGGTACTAGAACCACCAATGGTTTCCACTCCTTAGTAGACGTTTGTAAAAGTGTTCGTTTTAATCAGTGTTTTACACCCGACGGGTTAATTTATTTGCATTGTTGTATGCTCAGGCTTGGACTGAGCACGGAAGGTCCTCAGTTTGGTGTGTGCCTTTCTTCATGCATTTTATCTTCATTATAGGAGGTCAAAGGTCAAAGGTGAATGAAATTTCATGTCTCAGTCCTTCATTTTTGTATGATGTTTATGGTACGGATTCTCAAAGGGAGAAGATATTTCATTATTTATTGAGCTGGTCAGGATATGGCATGGTCAACTGGCACCTTAAGCCTCACATGTCTTGTGGGACATTTCAAATAATAACAACAACAATAATGACGATTGTTAAATAAAAAGAGAAAGTTTATCAGATGCATTTATCTCTGGAAATTGCCGAGTGACAATGATGAGGTGTATAAAGTGTTTATAAATGCCCTGCTTCACTGTGGACTTAATTTGTCTTTTGTAATTTCTGTAGAATAGTGTATTATAGATGAAGTATAAATGCAAAGGTTATTCTATGAAGTGTAATTTAAGGGGAAGATGGGAGGGAAACATGCCACGTTGAATATATATTAAAACAAATGATATGTACGACATTGTTTCAAACTGATAACTTGAATAATTAACCGCAAAATCTTTGATTAGCCCACCGATGACGGGTCGTGCGCCGACCCCTGCCTTAGGACACAGCCAGGGCTGTGTGTCGCACGTCTTCGTGTCCTTGTGCTTCTGGTACGTTTGTGTGGTCGCCGGGTCATTGTGTGGATCTGCCTCTGCTGTCTGTTCACTCTGAAAATAAAATCCTCTTCTGCAACTTTTCTCCTGAGAACGTCTTGATTCCACCAAATTCTGCCGGCAGAGGCGACGCACCCCAGCAGGACACGTCCAATGTCATATAAACGTTCGCATTTTCATGAATGCCATTGATCAGATGCCCTTATCCGGAGCAACGTCACAGCAGTGACAGGGACAGGTGGGACCAAGTAAATAGCCCTGGACAGTAAATCAATTAATTTCACACAAATATCAAAACAGTTCATGTTGATCATATTGGACAATAATCAAATAATACATTATTATACATACAAAAAATCTTAATTTACATCGTCTTACCTTAATTCATAAATCATTACCGATAATACCCCTGCAATTCAACACCATTTGCCAAATTCTTAGCTCTGCCCCTTCCCCCGTACTGCACACTGGATAAAGCATGAGCTATACAGCAATAAAAATAGGCTGTTGGGAGCGTTTCGATTTTAATAAAAAAAAGATGACGTGTTTAGATGTTTAGTGACTACCAAGAATCCAACTAGGACAATAGTAACATTTTATTTTTGTTGGATTCTGTTAGGCTGTTAGTTTAGATTATCCAGTATTGTTTGGGGGAAATAAAATTTATTTAAATGTAATAATGGTTTAAAAATTAATAACAAAAATAGCCATTTTAGGCACTAGATTTATAATGATAAAGAGAAGCCATGTTTTCAGACATTGTTCATCTAAAAAAAGGACCCTACTCACAAAGGGTTCAGAGTTCGTACAACAAAAGACAGCAGAGATTTGTTTCACAGAAAACTGAAAGAAATTATTATGCCAATTTTGGTACAATTGCTGTTATGGCTGGAACTATCTGAACTTGCCTCACTAATGTTAAGGCATTGCAATTAAATGAATAGTTATCTGTGTTGGTGAGGGTTTCCTCCATGTGAAAGCAGTTAGGGATAGTGAAGTTCTTGAAGTGAAGTGAAGTGAAGTGAAGTGATTGTCACATGTGATACAAAGCAGCACAGCACACGATGCACACAGTGAAATTTGCCCTCTGCATTTAACCCATCACCCTGAGTGAGCAGTGGGCAGCCATGACAGGCTGATTGAGTGATTGCTGACATTCCAACATTACAGAATATAAAATTCAATTCCAGCAGTACAGGACAGCCTGGCGTGTGTTCCGGGACTGTCGGAAAAGGTCTGGAGTCAGGAAGATGAAGATTCTGGTTTCTCATCACACTTCCCTTGCCAGGCTTGTACTTACATTTGATTGGATGTGCTCTTTGTTTTCTATTTTTGAATAAATGTGGAGTAGATTAACTGATTTTAGTATATGAACTGATTTCAAAAGGTATCAAGGGACAAAACAAGACTTCAGTGGAACCGTGTTCTCGACTGGACCCGGTTACCTGGCCTGCACCAATCTCGTAGCTCAAGGTACATTTTTCATTTACAGCATTGGAGACACTCAGGGTTAAGTGTCTTGCTCAGGGACACAATGGTAGTAAGTGGGGTTTGAACCTGGGTCTTCTGGTTCATAGGCGAGTGTGTTAACCACTAGGCTACTTACTTTACTTTACTTTATTTTGCAGAGGCTTTTATCCAAAGCGACTTACAAGAGTAAGACATCAGCAATTCTCGTTCGATTTCTATAGATTTTGAGTTTACAAAACTAAGAGCCCTGATAAGGCCTAACTTGTCAGAAAAAGAACATGCTCGGAAATTGTTAAGTGGTAGACGAAGAATTTTTTATTTTATTTATTTATTTTGTGCAGTGTGTGTGCATGTGCGTGTGTAAGTGTTAGATTTGTCTGAAATACTTTTTGAATAAGTGGGTTTTCAACTGCTTCTTAAAGGTGGTAATAGTCTCGGCTAGTCGAAAGGAGCAGGGCAAGTTGTTTCACCAGCCAGGGACAACAAAGGAGAATAGAGTCGATTGGAATCGGAGACCCCGTGAAGAGGGAATTTTCAGTCTCATTTCATTTGCAGATCTAAGAGGGCGTGCCAGAGTGTAGCCTAGCTAGTAGTGAGTGTAGCTAACTACTGCCACCCATACTTTATGAGCATTCGTAACCAATTCGAAAACAATTTATGACGACAGTTTTCCCATTGGATTCACCAAGTTCACACATATTTGATTTCATATTAGGAAATTTCTAAAAAAAAAATGGTCAGCGACCTGACGAGGGATGAACTTGAAGATCTGGGACAAATCACTTGTTTGAAATATTAAGGGAATTCCCCCTAATTAATATTGTTTGGGTTCATGTTGAGTCGTGCAGTGTGCACTATAGAACTATAAAATAAGTTTTCTTCACTTCTTTGACATTTTTTATTTTCAGGCTTAACCTTTTTTCTAAAGAATTTTCTGACTTTTGACTAGTTTCTGGCCAATCAAGAACAAGTGGGGAAACCTGCAATGAAGCATAGTTAGGTGGCTGGGACTTCTTTAGAAGTATTGGCCCTGCCCCCTAACCAAATGCCGTGTACTGATTGGCCAGAAATTGTGACTTCCCACAAAATGACTATAAAGCTTTTACTTAAGCACGACCTAGTAACCATTAGTCAGAATCTAAATTAAGTGTATAGCTATACAGCATGGAAGGACGATAGAGTAAGTGGTTTAGAAAACTGTGCCCTTTTATCTTTATGAAAAGCATTGAAGAAAACATAGAATTGAAGCAAACAAGACAAGCAGTTTCGGAATTAATGGAATCACTGGAAAAGCAGAAGCAGGCCAACAATTTGCTTAAAAAGTACCTGCTGCAAGAGAGACAGGAGAAGGCTCAGCTGGTTCAAATGCTGGAAGAGGCGAAGGAGAACAGTTGGACCATAATAGAAGAACAGTCCTACTTGGAACATTGTGGGGAGGATGGTTTTTCTGGCAACGAGCGTAAAAGCAGAAAAGTGGGGCACATGTTACCGGCTCAAGGGTGGAGCGGACCCGCGGCCTCCGCCCGGGGACTGGAGGCATCGAGTGCGGAGAAAGACACATGCAAAAGGTGCGCCAAGCTGCACGTCGAACGCAAGGAGGCCATCATGGAGTTCCTCAACTCCGAGTCCAGATATGGAGAGGACCTGCGCATCATTATGGAGGAGTTTTACTGTCCCATGAAGACCACTGGACAACTCACCAACAAAGAGCTGGCTGTGGTGTTCAGCAACGTTCAGGAACTCATTGGCTTCAATGAAATGTTTACGAAACGCCTACAGGAGAGCATTGACCAGGCGATCAATCAGGTAAGACCTAATGAACATTTATTTAAAAAAAAAAATTCCCATTGGAAAAAATGGTGCGGATTGAAGTGTTTGGAAGAAGATCTGTGATCTGTGGCAAATGAGTGGCTAGATCTGGACGGTGCTTGTTGGTCTTCTTACTAGATGCCATGGTTAGTGTTAGTCAACTGCTGTGTTCCATGTTGCACGTATGGTCCGGGACGACGATATTTCGTCTCACTGTGGTATTATGTATATGGATGGGATGACGATAAAGCTTTACTTATTTACTTATACAGGGTGACGAGAACCTTCTGACAGTACGCATTGGAGAGCTCTTCTTGGAATTTGCTAACATGCTGTTGGCCTTTCAGACCTACTTCCTCCAGCAGTCCTCCTCTGTCAACATGTTGAATACACTGGAGAAGAAGAATGAACCGATGAGGTAAAGATTTGTAAATGGTGCTAATCTGACTGTCTCTCTTAATGGAAAAAATCATAAACTCATGATTTATTTATCAGTGGTCCTCTATTTTCAGTGAAGGAGTTGAGGTCATAAGCACATGTTTCATGTTGTTTCTTTTCCTTTCTCTTCTTGGTTTTGGCAGGATTTTCTTGGAGACTTTGGATATTCAGCAACACATGAACTTGTATTCGTTCCTCAGGGCACCAGTGCAGCGCGTCACCAGGTACGCGCTGCTACTCAACCTAATCAGCAAGACCACCACCGAATGTCACCAAGACTACGCCCATCTGCAACATGCCAAGAGCTGCGTGGAGTCTCATTTGGAGAAGATGGACACACAAAGCAAGAAGGACACGACCAAGAAGTTCCTGTCCTCCTATACTTCCTTCCTGAGGAGGATCGGCCTGGTGAAATGAACGGAACACAGAACACGCATGCAGTATGATTTACTCTTGCGCAGTAACTTTCCCATCACCCCATCCTTGTTTCCTGCATTCTGAATTCATTTACTGCTGACTAGGCCTGGACTGGCATTGAAGGTGCAGACTCTGGTGATAAAGTGTTTTAACAGTGGTTGGCCTAGCGGTTAAGGAAGCGGCCCCGTAATCAGAAGGTTGCCGGTTCGAATCCCGATCCGCCAAGGTACCACTGAGGTGCCACTGAGCAAAGCACCGTCCCCACACACTGCTCCCCGGGCGCCGGTCATGGCTGCCCACTGCTCACTCAGGGTGATGGGTTAAATGCAGAGGACAAATTTCACTGTGTGCACCGTGTGCTGTGCTGCTGTGTATCACATGTGACAATCACTTCACTTTATTTTATTTTTATTATTTATAATAATTTGTTATTATTATTATTTTTAAAATAAACCTTAATAAACCTCAACTGAAGTCACTTTGTTTTGTCAGGGTGGTAGTAGCCTAGTGGGTAACTAGGGTTGCAAAATTCCCAGAATTTTCAAAGATGGAAACTTTCCATGGGAATTAACGAGAATTAATGGGAATTTATGGGAATAAACTGGAGTAAAATTGAAGGTTGGCTCTTCTTAGGGAACTTAAATATAGTTGAGCAAAGTATATTTTAGCATAATATTGACAAAAACAAACAAATGCAATTCAAATACACTTGAATATCCATGCCATTCCTTAATCACATGTACAGAGCACATGCTTGCTGCATGGCTATTGAGACCACCTACTGGCACTGTGCATGCCTCCATCACATGTGCACATGGACCACACTTTTGAGCCTGAAGGACAAAGAGCATTGAAGGCACACATTTGAGCCTGTGGACTTAACAAGTGAGGTAAGTTTTGATGATATTATGGGAAAATATATTCATTAAATGTTTAAATTGTGAATATCACATAAAATGTATTAATCTGGTAGATAGCAATCTGATAAGATGCTAAATAAAATGCTAGCATCTGTTAGATGCTAAATAAGCCATAGCTAGTATAACATAAAGAAGATGCTAGCTTCCTCATTTGGCGGTTTTGTTTTGAAGATCATTCCAGTAACTATTTATATCTGTTTATCATATTGCAATTGTGTTATTACGATCTCTTGCATTGCATTAGCATTTTTACAAGCTCTTGTTTTATTTTACAGAAAAATGCCACGTGCACTATCTGATGTGTGGAGACATTTTACACCAGCTAATGTACAAGGGAAATCTGTATGATAAGACGTACGTGAAGCATGCCACAAAAATGCAGCAGCACATTGCAAAGTGCAAAAACATTCCTCAAGGCCCAACACATGCAGCAGCCAGGAGTTCCACTCAAGGGGAAAATGAATCTGTTTCAGCTGTATCAGAGTCAGATACCCACTCATCAGCTCCTGGTCCCTCTGGCATCAGAGGATTCTTTGATTTTATGGATGACACTAGCCAGAAAAACGCAGATGAGTGTTTCGCTCATGCAATCTATTGTCAGGATCCGGTCCGAAATGGGGGTTACTCCGGTCCGGGATCCGATTCCGTGTTCACCAGTGTCTACGTCTCGGATGTCTCCCCTGTCCTGTGATTCACCATTAAACACCTGTTCCGAGATGTCAGGTGAAAGCGTCCTTCATTCCTCGTCACTCTTCGTCCTCCTCTCCGTTCACCTGCCGCGTCATGCCCGCATGGACGTGACAGAAAGACCTGACCCACATTTGGACGCCACCTGACGCAGCCCCGCTGAGATCGGAGGAGCCGCGACTCGCCGGGAGGACGCCGCCAGCTTCCTTGTCCCTGGCCTTCCATGGCTTCATGTTCAGCAGGGTCCCGACCCCTGCCTCTCAGTCCCGTGTCTGGCGGCGTTGAAGGTGAGGAGCGGCCATTCAGCGGGGCGAGCCGGAGACTGACAGGGAGCGGCGGACGCATGCGGACGAGGTGCCGGTACCAAACTGGCCCGAAGCCGTCTGAGCTGGAGAACCGCCGCTCGTCCATCTGGAATACCGGACCATTCATTCATTCATTCAGTCATTTATCATTCCACTCTGTTTATCTCATCTTTTCTGGTTTTCGAATCGATTCCGTTCGATTCCTCCTGTCCACTCGGACCATTTAAGACTGTGTTTGGACTGTCCTTCCTCCTTCATGGACTGCTTCGTCTGGCCCGCCAGGCGTCGTGCCATAGGAGGGGGGATTCTGTCACGATCCGGTCCGAAATGGGGGTTACTCCGGTTCAGGATCCGGACCGGAGTTTCATTGTTGTCCTGTGTAATGTTCCCTAATCGTTTTCACCTGTGATAATTGTATAAAGCTGCCCTGTTCGTTTCTGTTCGCTGTCAGGTCTTTAAAGTTATGTTCCGTGTTCACCAGTGTCTACGTCTCGGATGTCTCCCCTGTCTTGTGTTTCACCAATTAAACCCCGGTTTCGTGATGTCAGGTGAAAGCGTCCTTCATTCCACGTCTTCTCGTCACTCTTCGTCCTGCTCTCCGATCACCCGCCACGTCATGCCCGCATGGACGTGACATCTATGCAACTGGCTCACCCCTGATGCTGACATCCAATGTGTACTGGAAGTGATTTTTGAATGTTCTCCGACCAGCATACATTCCACATGCATTGTCTACTCATCTACTGGATGAAGAGTTCAGTCAAGTTCAAGCAAAGGTGAAACAGACCATTGACCAAGCTGACTGTATTTCAGTACAATATCAGGGGACAAGGAATTATTAACTACATAATCACCACTCTTCAGCCTGTGTTCTACAAGAGTGTAGACACAAAGGAAAACAGACACACAGGCCAATACATTGCAGATGAGCTAAAAGTGATAATCAATGACCTTGGACCAGATTTTTGCACTGGTCACTGACAACACAGCCAACATGAAGGTTGCCTGGGCACATGTGGAGGAGACCTACCCTCATATAACTACTATTGGCTGTGCTGCCCATACACTAAATCTTCTCCTAAAAGACATAATGGCACTAAAAACAATGGACACTCTGAATAAGAGAGCGAAGCAAGTTGTGAAATATGTTAAAGGCAAACAAGTAACTTCCGCTACATTTCTGTCAAAGCAAAAGGAAAAGAACAAGAGTACTACACTGAAGCTTCCCAGCATAACGCGATGGGGTGATGTTGTTATCATGTTTGACAGCCTTCTGGAAGAGATGGCCATATCCCAGTCTGTAGACATCGACAGTGACATCAAGAAGGATGTGTTCTGGGATAGAGTATCTAGCAGTCAGAAAATCCTCAAAACTATTGCAGCAGCAATAGCGAAGATAGAGGGGGATGGTGCCATCTTGTCAGATGTCCAGTGCCTTTTTGCAGAACTCAAAGAAGAAATCCAGACAATTCTGTCCACTTCCCTACTACTGAAAGCAGAGGAAACAGCTGTGGTCAAGTCATTGGAACAGCGGAGGGAGTTCTGCATGAAGCCAGTGCATGCAGCAGCATACATGCTGGACCCCAAATATGACAAGGGCATACTTTCTGGGGAAGAGATCAATGGTGCCTATGCGGTCATTACAGCCATGTCTGACCACCTGGGTCTCGATAAAGGCAAAGTTCTAGGCAGTTTGGCAAAGTATCGAACAAAGCCAGGCCTTTGGAAAGGGGATGGAATATGTCAGTCATGCCAGCACATATCTGCAACCACCTGGTGGAAGGGACTATGTGAATCTGAGGCCCTTGCACCTGTAGCCTCCATCCTCCTCCAAATCCCACCATCATCAGCCGCCTCCGAGCGCAACTGGTCACTGTTTGGGAACACCCACACAAAGGTTCACAACAGGCTCACAAATGTGAGAGTGGAAAAGCTGGTCGGCATTTGGGCAAACCTACGGCTCTTTGAGCCTGACACAGAGCCATCCTCAAGAAGGCTGGATGCTGAGGAAGTGGACATGTTGTTGGATGATGATGAGGTCCAGGAAGAGTCTATTGACTGAGCAAAAATGAGAAAAGAGGATTGCTTGAAGGAAGATTTGCATGTTTAATGGGATGTTTTGGAGGATAAGTGGCATTTTTCATTTAACCTTTTGAATGGGACTTTGTGGAGATTTTTGAACAGGGGGCATTTTTGAATGAGCGGGGTTAGGGGATGGTAATATTGAACTCAACATTTCTGTTTTTATTCATCCATGAAACAAGTTATTGAAACGTGTTCTGTTCTACTGTACTTACAAGTAAATCTGTTGAAATATCTGTTGAAAACATTTTGCATGGAGGTTTTCTTATGATTTCTGTTTATATTTATGCTTGGAAATAATATATTCCCAGTTAGTTCTCCTTAATTCCCATTAATTTCCAAAATTCCCAAGCTTAACTTACCATGGAAATTTTCCGCCCCTTTCCAACCCTATGGGTAACACACTGGCCTATGAACCAGAAGACCCAGGTTCAAGTCCCACTTACTACCATTGTGTCCCTGAGCTCCAGGGGGGGACTGTCCCTGTAACTACTGATTGTAAGTCGCTCTGGATAAGGGCGTCTGATAAATGCTTTAAATGTAAATGTTGTCACTTGATACCTTTTGAAATCCTGGATTTTTCCAACTGTTCTAAAAAACTAGGCCGAATTATTTATTTTTATTTTTATCACGTACAAGACCGAATAACATGACTCCGCGGGTTTTACTCATACACTTTCTAGTGTAGTCAGACAGGTTATAAGAACGGAATGCAGCGTCACGGTGACTGGGTCCCCTCTGTCCCACTTGCCCTCTGTCACGCCGGGGGTGGAGCTCGGATCGGCGGATAAATAGAGATACGCCTCGGACCGACGGCGCTGGTCGGACCGGAACGAAAAGCTGCACCATGGCCGAGGACATGTTCCTGTTCTGGGGCTCCGGCTCCCCGCCCTGCTGGAGGGCCATGATCGCTCTGGAGGAGAAGGGCCTGCAGGGCTACAAGAACAAGCTGCTGAACTTCGAGAAAGGGGAGCACAAGCAGCCAGAGGTTCTGGAGGTGAACCCGCGGGGCCAGGTGGGTCCGCGCATGCGCAGTCGCTCCTACAGTTTTCATAAAACTAGCTCATACAATACTATACCAAGGGGCAAAATGAAACATCAAGAAACAATCCATGATTATCATTTTTAGCCTTTGTATTTTCAGGAAAAATGGTCGGTCTCCTCTAAGAACTATACGCAGGGGTTTCTTGCCAAGATTCAAGATTTTTATGTGTCACGTGCATAGTTATAGCAGTACAACACGCAGTGAAATGCATCCTGAACAGCCCTGTTTCACTGTGCATAGTTATATAATCAAATAAAATAGAATAAGAGAGAACATGAAACAGAACACAATAAAATGAGACTAAGGCTAGTAAAAATTGTTTTAAAACAAAAATGTTTTATGATACTTAAGATATTATGTTCAATGAGAACATGAGACACAGACATCACGGGTAATGGATACGGAGTCTGTTAAACCGCATTGTGAATAGATTGTGTAATAACCATGCAGTGTAACAGTAACAGATTGCAGTAACAACAGTGGACATTCAGACGGTCGGGGTGGGAGGTGGTTCATGGATAGAAAGTCTCTCAGTCCTGGCCTTTTGCCCAATATTTTTGCCACTGTAAATGTATTTATATGAAATTTAGCCAGTAGGATTAGTAAATTTAAGACATATATATAAGAAAGCATGGAACAAGAACAAGAAAACAAATGTTGTTGTGGAACCAATCATTGAAAATATATTTTACATTTTACAGCATTTATCAGACGCCCTTATCCAGAGCGACTTACAATCAGTAGTTACAGGGACAGTCCCCCTAGAGCAACTTAGGGTTAAGTGTCTTTCTCAGGGACACAATGGTAGTAAGTGGGATTTGAACCTGGGTCTTCTGGTTCATAGGCGAGTGTGTTACCCACTAGGCTCCTTCCACCCTTAGCGTCGGATTTCAGGGATCTGCTGCTCCCCTTCTGGTCATAAATATTGAAATAAGGTTCTCATGTTCCCTAAAATGGGACGAGTTAAAAACCTTTTGAATTCTGAAATGTCTACAAATATTATGAACTGTTCGCATTAAACCCAACTCTTGTCCCGCAGCTGCCCGCGTTCCGGCATGGGGAGAAGAAGGTGAACGAGTCGTTGGCCATCTGCATGTACCTGGAGGTGAGACCCACCTGGGCCTGTAAAACCCAGCCTGGCCCTTTACAAACCGGAATGAACGAGTCTGTCTTGGTCTGACGCTGTTTTCTGTCACCATGTTGCTGGCCAGAGTCAGTTTAAATCCCGCGGGACGAAGCTGATCCCGGACAAGGCGGCGGACCAGGCCCTCGTTTACCAGCGGGCGTTTGAGGGGCTCGTCCTGCAGCAGAAACTGGGTGCATCACTCAAATTCATTTGTTGCTTTTATGCATGATATTTTGCTTGAACTTTGCCGTGGCTGTGCCGTATTTTGTAGCCATGAGATTGTTATACTGATTGTCTTTGTTGCTTTGTATGATGATGATTGTTTGCAGTGGACCTCCTGATGTATACTCGCCGTGTCCCAAAGGAAGAGCAACAGGAAGCCACAATGAAGAGGAACATGGAGGCTGCATCGGCTGAAGCTCAGCTCTGGGAGGGATACGTGCAGGTAACCAGCACCACAGCAGGAAATGGGCGCCGCCCACCGGCAGTCAGCAGTTTCTGATGCTCTGATTTGTGACCACAGGAGGGATCGTGCCTGGCTGGGAAGGACTTCACCATGGCTGACGTGGTCGTCTACCCCGTCGTCGCCCTGATGTTCCGCTTTGGGTGAGTTCAGGAACTCCGCAATCTCGCTGTGGTCTTGTAAATATGAAAATAAGATGTTTCCTGTTCACCCAACACAGCTTGTCCACGGAAAAATATCCCAAACTGGCCAAGTACAGTGACTTCCTGAAGGACCGCCCCAGCATCAAGACCACCTACCCCCCACACTGGCGCGAGTCTCCCCAAACCATCGACATGTTGAAGGCCTTGTGAAGGGTCTAGGCCTGATCAGGCTGGACCACACAAGAGCCCAAAGATCATTCCTCATTTATATTTGTAATAATTGTATTTCTTACAGTCTTGATTGATGCACTTTTCTTACTTATAATCCTCATAAAAATATGCTCTTTAATATAATTTTTATGAAACCAAGTATCTCCTGTCTTGGGTTTCTTCTTTTGCTGATGCCTGCAGTAACATATGGGCACCACTAGTGTGTGTGTGTGTTTGTGTGTGATCTATGGACAGCCAATTTCCATTTACAGCATTTATCAGATGTTCTTAATCGTTGTTATAGGGACAGTCCCCCTGGAGACACTAGACTTCTACCTTCCCAGCCCATTGTAATAAGTGTGCTGAAGCAAAAGAGTTGGGCAGATAATCAATAAAATCAGTTATGGTGATCTTCCCCTACTATACTGTTATATGTTATTATCTTAAAAAATTGAATATTAACCAATAAACCATTAATCCACTTTCTTGTATTTCTACGGCCACCCTCTTTTCATTTTTTAAAAATAAAGTTTCTTATTTTTTATTTTATTTTAGCTTCAGTACAGGAACCAACAATGAATACCTTTCCCCAGTAGACGTTTCCAAACGTGAATTTTTTTATTCATTATAGGTCAAAGGTGAAGCGAATTTCATGCTTCAGACCTTTGTTGTAGTTCGTTTATTGTATGAATTCTCAACGGGAGAACATATTTCCAGCAATGTAAGCCTCACAAGCCTTCTAGAACATTTCAAATAATAATAATTGTTCAAATTAAAGGTTTATCAGACGCATTTTGTCTCTGGAAATAGAGTGGGAGTGATGAAGGTATAAAGTGTGTAAATGCCCTTTTTCACTGTGGATTTCTGTACAATAGTGTATTATAGATGAAGATTAAAAACAAACGTTATTCTTTGAAGTGTAATTGTAAAAAAAGTGTAAAAAAAAATAAGTGATTTCAAACTCAAAACTTGAATTATTGATTGTGGAGACATTTCGATCATTTTTAATAACACAGAACGTGACTCAGCGTTCCTCCATCGTCACGTGGTTTATCACCCTCATAAGGAAATGCTGTAATTTTGAGAAGAGAATTCAGAAGGCCAACAATAAAACAATAAAACGCGATAAAATGTTGCGTTCAATCTGCCAGAGCGACGTTCTGAATTGCGTTATATTGCGATATTTTAAGCCACTGTTTTAAGAAGCGTGGCGAATTGTGGCATTTTTGGCGTTCCATACACGTCCGTCCCACTTCCCTCTGTCACGCCGGGGGTGGAGCTCGGATCGGCGGATAAATAGAGATACGCCTCGGACCGACGGCGCTGGTCGGACCGGAACGAAAAGCTGCGCCATGGCCGAGGACATGTTCCTGTTCTGGGGCTCCGGCTCCCCGCCCTGCTGGAGGGCCATGATCGCTCTGGAGGAGAAGGGCCTGCAGGGCTACAAGAACAAGCTGCTGAGCTTCGAGAAAGGGGAGCACAAGCAGCCAGAGGTTCTGGAGGTAAACCCGCGGGGGCAGGTGGGTCCGCGCATGCGCAGTCGCTCCTCCAGCGACGCAGTCAGCTGACGTTGGACCGAACGGCCGGGGGCGGAGCTTCGGCGCGTGTCGTCATGTCACAATTTATTACTTCAGATAGTACCAGAAGTCGACAGTAACAAAATACATTTCCCCCTGTATCTGTACTTCTACTAAACTTTTTTTTCAATTTGGAGTTACTTTACTTATTTTTACTAAATACATTGTCTGACAGCAAAGGAAGACTTTAATTGTACAAAGAAGTGTAACATGACAATAGGCGCTTTGAACCTTTGAATACTGCATGCCAGTGTAGTATTCAACTACTTTTCATTCTACTTTTGAGTTCTTACGTATTGACATAACTGCTGCGAAACCTTTTCTCATCTCATAACCCCGCCGGGCGACTTAATAGCGCGTTAATTTGTACTCGCCGACTGCGCAGGCGCGTCCCGAATCTGTAACTTTTGCCTCTGCGTCGTCCCTACATATAATATAAACCACATTAACAGTGCATTATGAGTAAGGTTGTGGTGTCTAGTTAAGAAATGTTTTTGCTGTTGTTAGTCAGACAGTCTGGTAAAAGACTCCTGTGCAAAGAGTTTACAGTCTTTTAATCTAAAATTAATAGATTAAGCAAGAACTCATTACAAAATGTTACCTTGTGTATCTCTACTATCTCTGAAGTGCATAGCTCGGACCACCAGTGAATGTGAATATGAATCAATAAAAAAGAATATGTAGAAATGCACAAATAAAAACATTGTATCTGCAAGCAATAACTGAGGATCTCAGGGCGTAGCGTCAGATTTCAGGGATCTGCTGCTCCCCTGCTGCTCATAAATATTGAAATAAGGTTCTCATGTTCCCTAAAATGGGACGAGTTAAAAACCTTTTGAATTCTGAAATGTCTACAAATATTATGAACTGTTCGCATTAAACCCAACTCTTGTCCCGCAGCTGCCCGCGTTCCGGCATGGGGAGAAGAAGGTGAACGAGTCGTTGGCCATCTGCATGTACCTGGAGGTGAGACCCACCTGGGCCTGTAAAACCCAGCCTGGCCCTTTACAAACCGGAATGAACGAGTCTGTCTTGGTCTGACGCTGTTTTCTGTCACCATGTTGCTGGCCAGAGTCAGTTTAAATCCCGCGGGACGCAGCTGATCCCGGACAAGGCGGCGGACCAGGCCCTCGTTTACCAGCGGGCGTTTGAGGGGCTCGTCCTGCAGCAGAAACTGGGTGCATCACTTTTACTGCTTTTATGCACGATACATTTGTATACATGATGTATGGTTTAAGATGTACAGACTCCCCGAGCTTGATCATTTGAGAAAAGGGAACTTTTATTGGACAATAATGAACAATTTCATTTTTTCATTTGCAATTTGCAGCCGCCAGGTGTCGCTAGATTTCATTTGTTGAACAAGGATTATATATTTTGTGGCAGTGAGACTGTTATACTGATGGCGTTTGTTGCTTTGTATGATGATTTGTTTGCAGTGGACCTCCTGATGTATGCTCGTCACGTGCCGGAGGAAGAACGTCAGGAAACCACAATGAAGAGGAACATGGAGGCTGCATCGGCTGAAGCTCAGCTCTGGGAGGGACACGTGCAGGTAACCAGCACCACAGCAGGGAATGGATGCTTCCCTCTGGCGGTCCGCAGTTTCTGATGCTCTGATTTGTGACCACAGGAGGGATCGTGCCTGGCTGGGAAGGATTTCACCATGGCCGACGTGGTCGTCTACCCCGTCGTTGCGCTGATGTTCCGCCTTGGGTGAGTTCTGCTCTTCTGCAGACTCTGCAATCTTGTAAATATGAAAATAAGATGTTCCCTGTTCATCCAACGCAGCCTGTCCACGGAAAAATATCCTAAACTGTCCCAGTACAATGACTTCCTGAAGGACCGCCCCAGCATCAAAGCCACCTACCCCCCACACTGGCTTGAGTCTCCCCCGACCTCTGACCTGCTGAAGTCCCTGTGAAGGGTCCAGGCTCAATCAAATATCATTACTCATTTAATCTTGTAGTAATTGTATTTTTTTACAGTGTTGTTGGATGCGCTATTCTCATTTGTAATCCTAGTAAAAATATGCTCTTTAATATAGTTCTTTGACAGCAGGTACTCGCTCTGTTTGTATCCTGTTTAAACCTCCAGTAAGGTATTGTCTCCACTAGGTGTGTGTATGTCATATTTTCTATACCATAATATTATTAAACTGTGAAATGGACGTAAATCTAAAATTTTCTGGCCTTCATTTCATTTTGACTTTTGATTTGCCACTGTTGTGGTGGACAGAGGTGGCATTTTAATTTGAACACAACACCCGACGTGTCTCCAAGGTTGCAGTTGCAAACAAATACACTGATCTCAGACGGGGGGCTCATCCAGACCCTCACTCTCTCCCCAGCCTGAGTTCATGATGCCGCCCCACAGACTGGGAGCATGAGTGTCGCCTGATGAGCCTTCATCAGTGGACCTGCACGCACTCAAGTCTGCGCTGCTCAAACCCCACAGAGCTGCAGTGGAGGCATCTGGCCTGCAGGGGGCAGGCGGCGAGCGTCCTGGGGGTGTCAACGCTGGCTACACACCCATTTTCACTATTTATTCTTCATCAGTAATACATTTGAAAGAATTTACCGCGTGCCATGTTTTCATATTTTTATCGAGTCGATTTTGTATGGATTTTCATTTGGAGGTCCGTGATGGCAAGTTGACATGTCTTTAAGAGGCAACAGATGGAGGAGATGATGCTGATGGAACCTGATAATGGAACTTAAAAAAAGCTAAACTTATTCCATGGCTTCTTTAGTCCATATTTTCTTTTTCTTCGCTTACGTCTCTCTCGTTTGAGCGTCTGGCCTCTGGAAATGTCTTCAATGGCCATCAGTGTCTGTAATCAGAACGTAGATGCTCATGCGACATTCATCCGTCTTCAGGAAACTCTTCTGCACTGCAAGTTAAAGGGTTAATGAAGTAAATGAAAGTCCGTCTTTTATCAGTCTACAAAATGGTTTTACAGTCAAGAGTACAGGACAACGTGTCGGTGGTTGAAGATGAGAGGGCTGAGGGTCCACCGAGGATGTAAGCGAGAACGCGTGGGCACAGGCGTGTATTTATATCTGCGGATGTTCCTCGGCGTGGTTATGAAACCGGGTTCTTTACTCCAAAGGAGGTCGGAGAGCAGAAGACGGCCTGTTCAGATGGTTTCAACGGAAAAAAACTGGCCAACTGAACACTTCCAAGAAAGCGTCTACTCACACACACACACACACAC
Organism: Denticeps clupeoides; assembly: GCF_900700375.1. Classification (NCBI taxonomy): domain Eukaryota; kingdom Metazoa; phylum Chordata; class Actinopteri; order Clupeiformes; family Denticipitidae; genus Denticeps; species Denticeps clupeoides. The sequence continues at coordinate 8,774,845 of NC_041726.1, read as the reverse complement.
ACACACACAAATACACAGGCAGCAGATGCCAGGCAGCAGAGAACATTCTTCCCAGGAAATGCTCCACGCTTCCTCCGTAATCCAGTTACCGTCCCCAGTGAGACGCTGTGACGCTCCGCCGGGATGTTCTGCTCTCTGGGTGGACAGATCATCTCCCCTCTCCGGGTCTGCAGGTCCTTAAGCAGCGCGGTCATCGGGTCAGTTATGTGTGCACGTTACTTACAGGTCAGGTTACTGCCTTACTTCTCCAACAGCGTTGATGTCAAGGTCCTTCGTGACCTGACCCCCCAGGAGACACGAGCGCGTGTCCAGGGATGGATCAGCGGTGAAAAAAAAGCCCCAGGGGGACTCTCCAGACCATGAGTGCTGTAATCAGTCTTGTGGGACGCACTTAACTGACGGTAAAGACCGTGTAAAGCAGTAAATCTCGGTGTTCCGGGATTACCACACCAGAAAGAAATTCTCAGGTCTGTGACGACTCTAATACTACAGTGTGATCCTATTTCTTTCTTGTGTCGACAATGACATACCTGATACAGATTAACCTGCGTTAGGAACGCCTTACCGAAAACATTATACAGTGAACCACTCCAGCTGATCCCAAGTAGAAACACTGCTCCCTACCAGTCCTGGGGGGAGTTGCTGTTCGGGTTTCGTGGATAACCTAAATGAAAGTGATAAAGTGAAGTGATTGTCATTGTTAAACACTGCAGCACAGCACACGGTGACCCAACGAAACGTGTCCTCTGCATTTAACCATCACCCTGGGTGAGCAGTGGGCAGCCGTGACAGGCACCCGGGGAGCAGTGTGTGAGGACGGTGCTTTTGCTCAGTGGCACCTTGGCGGATCATGTATTAAATGGATTGTGGGATTGCAAAAAAGCCAAAATATATGTGTGCTGAATTTAATGTACATGTTTTGTACATAGATTTGTTGTAGTTATTTAATTTGCATTCCATTTGTGTATTAGTGCAGATAAACTAAATGTAAAGTTGATGTTGAAAGTTGAGGTTTATTGTTAATAAATTGCGTTACAATTTCGCTGGAAATTTGCATAATTGAGTAAAGTTGAGCTCATTAAGACCCCCCCCCCCCTAATGAGTAAGTGGGTCAGGTGCGTCACCATGGAGATGAGGAGGCTGGGAGGCTCCATCCCTCCTCCTGCCGCGCCTCCCCGCTCCTCCACCATCCCTCCTCCTGCCGCTGCCTGGTGGACACGGACCTCGGCGCTCCCGCGATCGACGCTCCCGACGATGCGCTTCTCCACGGGCCGACAGACCGGAGCGTGAATCCGAGCGTCCCGCCCGCCGCCTGCCGCCTCCCGCCTCCCGCCGCCGCCGTTCGCCGGTGAGTGTTTCCGTCGTGCGTCGCCGTTCCCGTACAATATCAGCAAAAAAAAAAACTCCTCTCTCTTTCTCTCTTTCTCACCCTCTTTTTTAACCTTCAGAATTCCAGACTCTGCAGTGTGAATTGGAAATTAATTTAGTAATTTATGAATTCCGCATGCGCAGCGCCGGCAGGAATAAATCCATAAATCCCAGCATAAATTACATCTGAGCTGATTACTGGGTTTAAGAGTCTATACAGCTAAACCAGTCAGATATAACCAATTATTATTATTATAGCTTTTTATTATTATTGCCTCTGATTTTATAAACTGTTTTATGCAAGCACAGTATTTCGCTTTTATCCGATCAGAAAGAAAAGTATGCATTCTTATTGGTTGATTGGTCCATCTATTATAATTTATTTAATAATGTTTTTTTTTCAGTATTAATAGCATGTGACGCCCTAATCAGCATTGTTTTTGCCTGATTGAGACTTGACCCATGCAGGCTGTGGGAAGGGGGTGTGGCCGTGACTGCGGTGGCATGGGTGACCCTAACAGGGCCCCAGCACGGAGACTGGTAGCACTGGGCCGTGGATGGTCTGGATGCCTTGCGGTGTCAGCTGCCTCATAAAAAACATACAGGGGACAGAAAGGAGATTTCCCAAGGCCACGCTGGTATTTATAAAATATTCGTTTTAGACAATTATTATTAATTTGACCTGAAGCCCCTAGCTGCAGGAGGGATATAGTTTTCCAGTTTGCTGACCGTTTAGTGGTCCATCAAGTTAAGGGAAGGATGCTTTTAAGACACATTAGCACCAAAACTGATGAGTTTACTGTAAAATGAGAAGAAGTGGAGTCCAATCAAGGAGAACCAATCAGATCGTTCCCCACATCCTCACACGATGAACTTGGTGAAATCGGGACTAGGGGACGGTTCCCTAAAAAAGCAGGTTCCACAAGCTTTCCAGATTCCACTCATTCTCCAAAAACCAATGGGACTTGTTCTGAATTCAGGGGTGGAGCCTCCTTTGGAGATAATAATGATGATGCAGAGGATGCTGTGAAGTGTAGATGACACGCAGAAGACCTTTTTCCAGATGATCAGTGGCCTTCGCATGAATACAGCCACACTGGGCATGCTGGGTAACTGAGCTAAATGACCTCAGAGCGTGAGTCAGGTGAACCCATCCCCAGACAGGCAGCAAGTGTCTGGAAGTGGGACGCCTTGCGCCCACAGGACGAGTCCCAAATCCCATTCAGGGCGTCAGGTTGTCGTTACTCACCCGAACGAGGGCAGGAGTCGGGCGTGGCGCCCCATCATCCATCACCCACCGGCCTGAATTCGCCTCTGTTCTGCGCAGACCTTCCCCCGGTTCTGCAGCTATGGACCTGCGACCATGAGAACTTCATTTAAAGTTGAATCTCCACCACACACCTCACCACACCCTGATGGCCTCCGCAGGAGGTTTCAGCTTCTTGCTTAACCAGCCGTGATGTCTGTGCTTGCATTACACACACACACACACACACACTGCTGTCTCATTTAGGGTGTGGCGACAGAAGGAGGGTGAAAAGACAGCAACACGTCTCTCTCTCTCTCTCTCTCTCTCTCTTGCCCGCCCCCTCCAATGCTGTGTCATGGTGAAGACTTACACCCCTCAGCAAACAGAGGCTCAGAGCAGCAAAACAAACACACACATATATACACCATACATAGTGTATATATGTGTGTGTCTGATTGTGTGTGTGCGTGCATTTCTGCAGAAATCAGATTGCTTCCACTGCCTGCCCACTTCCACCGTGTGTGTTTTTTTCCTGCCTCAACCCCCCCCAGTTTTCTACATTAGTGATGAGAGGGGACGAGATCTTCAGCTCACATGCAGGGAAAAAGACACTGAGCCGAGTAGAAAAGGGCAGAAAAGGGCTCCATCCCTCCCTCTTTCCCTCCCTCGCTCGCTCTCTCTCTCTTTTCATTATTAGAGGGATCAAACACTCACAGCATAGAAACCCGGCCGGAGCTTACGCTGGGCAAACATTTCAGATGAAATGGAGAAGAGAGAGCGCTCCTGTTTCCCGTTTGAAGTGCTTTTCTTTTTTAGCGCACGTGACAATCTGATTTGAGCTTGGGAGCCGCACGTCAGGCGAAGAGGGGGTTGGGGGCGCCTGCATTTTTAATGAAGATTTCATCTCTGCATTATGACGGGAGAAGGGGGGCTTTTATACGGTTTTACCCCCGCGTCCCGGGACATTCTCAAAACGAATAGTGATTCGTTTGGAAGGCCAAAGCTTGCTACAATATTTACAGAAACGGAAGGCACCAAAGTCCCTAATTCTTTTATAATACATTTCATTGCTATGTTACTGGGACTACGTATAATTGTTGAGAGTGTTTCTCGGGTAATTTCAACTTTAGAGTTCTAGATATTTCACTGAAACTGCAAATCCGTTACTCATCACGGCAAGTTTTATTCCCAGAAAGGATGACCTGCTTTGGCAACTCACAGACTCTTGTGCTGAGATATCTATATATACTGCTCTCATCCAACCTACAAACATGTCTCACGCAAAACAGAGACGTTCAGTCGTGTTTGGCTGTTCTACACCTGCAAATTCATTTTGAAAGACATGGAGACCAAATCTATGGTGTAAATTTTCAACATGCACATCTTATAGCTGGGATTGGATCTTTCGTGTTATTTTCTCTGTTTGTGTTTGCTATATTAAACATAACATAATTTCACTGTTTTTTAACCATGCTTTAATAATGTTTAAATATCTTATGCTAATTTCAGAATGTCCAACTGCTTTGGATGGCAGCACAGATCATGCTAAATGACACTGTGGCTGTGATAGGTCACAATCTTTTGTGTGAAACTGACATGGGAAATCGTAAAACAGGACGCTTAAAACCGATTCTCTTTGAGGTCTCAGCCGACCTCCATCATCCAGTCTGCTGTCCAGTTTTATATAAATACATACAGATATAACATATATATATAAAACATACATTTTGTTTTAACTGCTATGTAATAAATATATATATATATGTGTGTGTGTGTGTGTGTGTGTGTATACAGTACAGGCCAAAAGTTTGAACACACATTCTCATTCAATGTGTTTTCTTTATTTTCATGACCATTTACATTGGAAGATTCTCACTGAAGGCATCAAAACTATGAATGAACACATGTGGAGTTATGAACTTAACAAAAAAAGGTGAAATAACTGAAAACATGTTTTATATTCTAGTTTCTTTGCTCTGATTACTGCTTTGAACACTCTTGGCATTCTCTCGATGAGCTTCAAGATGTCGTCACCTGAAATGGTTCTCCAAGAGTCTTGAAGGAGTTCCCAGAGGTGTTTAGCACTTGTTGGGTCCTTTGCCTTCACTCTGCGGTCCAGCTCACCCCAGACCATCTCAATTGGGTTCAGGTCCGGTGACTGTGGAGGCCAGGTCATCTGCCACAGCACTCCATCACTCTCCTGTGTTCATTCATATTTTTGATGTATATACATATATATATATAAATATATATATATATATGTTTATATATCATCATCCCGTCTGCTGTCCTGTCACACACACACACACACACACACACACACACACACACATAACATATATACATACATACATACATACATACATACGAACATACATATATATTTGTTACAAAGATTATTATAAGAAAAGAGAAACTTATAAACACTTGTTGTGGCTTATCAAAAATCAACAATTGCTGATATTGTATTCATCAGTTTGGTTTTTACCGTATTGAGATGTGAATTTTACTTAACTGGTGACCTTTGATCTTTTTCTAGCCTCAGTCTGTCTCCTTGGCCCCAGCAGGACCATGATGCTCAGCAGCTCCATGGATGTGCCCAGCCCAGGCGGGATGAGTGCAGCGGCTGCCCGGAACGTGATCCGCAGCTCCAGCATCAGCGGCACCATGTACAGCCTGGAGAAGAGTCCCAGCTGCAACGGCCCCGATGGCGGCACCAAAAAGCGGCGCTCCAGCCTTGGCGCCAAAATGGTGGCCATTGTGGGACTTTCACAGTGGAGCAGGAGTACGCTTCAGCTCAACCAGACAGGTCTGTGCCTCTTAAATTATCTCCTCCTTTCTTTTCATATTCTTCCCATCCTTTCACATCTGGTTTCTTTCTCTGCTTCTCGGCTTGTATCCTGTTATTTGGATGAAGGGCTCTCGCTCTTGCTCAGGTCAGTGTGACTTTGTCACGCTCCCATTCCTCGTATTCTCATTACTTTCACGTTTTCCGTCTCTCTTGTTCTCCTTTCCCAGCCTTGGGTCTTCTTTCTCTGAGTTTTCACCTGTGAAGAGGGGGTTTTGTACATCATTGTTATGCTGCTGCTGCCGCTGTAACCTCCTTCAGCCCAGACGAGAGCTGGATTATCAGATATGTAATCACGTTCCACTTCTTCGCCCTCTTTCCAAATCAGATTTGCCAGTTGGCTATCTTTAGTCTTTTGTGTGATGGGGGTCCTATCAGTTGGGTCTCTGGAGATCATATACACAAGCCATCAGAGAATTGCTAGTAGCAAAAAAAAACATCTGGAATTTATGAACGAGCAGTGTCCTCATGGATTTGTGCTTCTCTGAGGGTCCCGGGGTTGCTTGTCGCCTCACTATGCCCCCTCCTAATCGTGACCAAACTTTCCTTTAAGTTGCCATGATCTCTAGACCCTCCGTCAGCTCTGTTGTAAGCTGATTGGTCATGATTACCTCCCAGAAATTCTATTTTGGCGAATTAGACGGGGTTAAACTGTAGTAGGGACGTTTGACTTTATCAGGGGTGTTTGTTGATACCGTGGCTCGGTGATGTATGGCACTCTTTGCTCATGCCACCGATCTGACTGTAGCCTTTTGCGGAGGTCGCGAGTGACTCATTCAGTACGGCTTTGGGTTAATTATAGAACCTGCCTGGGCCCTGTGTTTCCTCGCCGTGACGGCGTCTCCGCGTTCATTCATTAACTCCTGCTCCTCATGGTAGATGCTCTGTTGCTCAGGGATCATCTCTCCTCCATCAACCACGAAGCCGCGGTCTGCGAGTCGGGTAAATATAGCCGAGCCGCCCAGAGGGCCTGACAGTTTCAGGGAGGAGACAAACACGGTAGGACACGGTATTTATAAAAATAAACCTCTCTTTGTTATCCTTTCTTTTCAACTGCTTCCCACCTCTCGTCATCTAATTCCATCCAATTTTCACCTCTTCAGCCTCATTTTCTACTAAACAAATTTACTCTGTACAGATAGGGGTAGGAGAAAGGGTGGCATTCACATTTCTCTGACAGATCAGAGCCACATTAATGCATTCAGAAGAGTACAAGTTGAAACCACTGTCCTTAGTATGGGTTATGATTTGGGTGAGGTTGTATTACGGGTCATATAGGGTTAGGATAGCCACCTAGTCCATGTCAGGATTGACTCCAGATCCGGAATCCAAATCCAGATGTTTTTTGTTGAAGTAGAAGTTCGCAAATCTTGTCCTTCTGACATGACAGGATCTTCCCTAAAGATGGGAACCAGCAACACCCATGCCACATTCCCACTGGCCAATGGAAGACAGGTGACAAAATCAAATCATGCTTTCTTTCTAATATTTTCTTAATCTAAACGACCTCTGATGACATGATTCCAGAAATGACTTGGTGCCACTTTGGAACTGATTTTGCAACACGGGTTCAAAATTAGGAACCGATATGACACCAGTTGTAAAGGGGGATATGTGGCCACCCACCCACGATTCATATTAGGGGACCTCTGTTCTTTTCTTTTTGCTCTACCTTCATAATTTCTGGGCTTGGACAGCGTTTTCAAATCGAAATGTTGACAAATTCTACTCGGTCACTTATTCCAAGATGGGTGACATTTTAATCTCTGGGCCAGAGTTCTACTTCTCAGTCCAAATCTACAACATCAGTCCAACATCAATCTACAACATCAATCCAATCAATACCCCTTGGCAGCTCGAATGAATTAGAATAATCAACTCTTTATTTATATTACTTAATTTATTCAAAACTGAATCTTGTAAAATTTTAGGTCTTCTGCACTTGAAATAATAAATATTCAGTCTGTAGAAACTCCATACATAATATAACAGAATAAATGTGCAAAATGATTGGTGGATGGTGGATGACTCCGGTGACATAGTCCTACTTAGGGTTGCTGCTGACGGAGCCCATATCAGGATACCGGGCAAAGGGGATGAAGTCACTGAGGGCGGGGGCCGTACGGACACACATAATTCATTCACACCTTTGGTCAGTCGGCAATTCGCGTAGTGTTCATGCCTTTGGATGGCAGGAGGAAACATGGAGAACCCGGTGCAAACCCGCGCCAACTGGGGGAGAACATGTAAACTCCAACCACACATGGTCCAGGTGGTAGGTGGTTGTAGCCTAGTGGGTAACACACTCGCCCATGAACCAGGAGACCCAGGTTCAAATCCCACTTACTACCATTGTGTCCCTGAGCAAGACACTTAACCCTAAGTCCCTCCAGGGGGACTGTCCCCTGTAACTACTGATTGTAAGTCGCTCTGGATAAGGGCGTCTGATAAATGCCATAAATGTAAATGTAAATGTCCAGGCCAGGATTTGACATGAGGCCACACCACTAACCGCCACGCCACCCTGATGCCCCTAGGATTTTTTTAGAGATCTTTAACTCCACAACCAAAGTAACAATATGTTGTAAATAAAAAAAAATGAATGCATTTCACTTGGTTGAGGTTGAGGAAAGGAGAGCGAGGTGAATCGAAGCGAGGGACTTCATATCTCCACTCTTTGCCAACACGGCCACTGGGACCATATGGGCACACTGAGCCGCCTAGGCACAACACGCCGCCTCCACACTTACCGTGTAGCCACTCGCATGGTCACCATGGCAACAGGGAGGCTGCAGTGCACACACACACACACACACACACACACAGATACACACACCACTTATCTTTCCTCCTTGGGTTTGATTAATACTCAGCTGTCTGTCAAAAAGATCCGGCGTTGTGGCCCAGCAGGGGCTTCTATCCCAACAGGCATCAGTAATGATCAGGGGGCGGGGGGGCACTAACACGTTGCCACGGAGACGATGGGAGGGGATGCAGCTAAATTTAGACGTTTAGGAAAAGTGACAGAGGCAGAATGAGTGTTACTGAAAATATCTGCGGACCCCTCTGAAAACCCAGAACAAGAGTCCATAAAAAAAGATTTTTAAAATGGCTGCTGAGGTCCCTTATTACTGGTCCAGCATGGTGAGACCCTCCAACATCCATGTCTGGTGTAGAAACATTTCTTTATTCGGGAACATAAACCAGACACCAGCTGACATGTTTTTTTTAAAGACTGTACCTTTTAGGAGACCGACCCCATGTTTTTAATTTGGGCTGCTTCTTATCATGAAATATTAAATGACATTTGGTCCATTGGAACAAAAATCTTACCAAAAAAATATATATATATTTAATTTTTTCTTATTCTGCACATTAGTCTCTCCTTTCCTTCCACCATACAGGCAAAAAAAGTGCGAAACAGTGATGAACATTTACATTACTGTTTACAAAGATCACCCCATTCCAGTAATGATGCACACATTGTCGTGGTGAGCTGCAATAACCGCGATCGGGCGCTTCGTAACGATTTCATTCCCCTCTCAGGAGGAATGTGAACACCGGGCATGTTCGCGGCGTGTTTCAGCTGCTGCTGCATGTTACAGACCGTGAACATATTGATTCATTGACAACTTGTTTCAGCGCAGCCGACAGCCCTGAGGAACGGCGTCCTCCTAGATGAGAAAATGGTGTGTGTGTGTGTGTGTGTTTATTTGCTGTTTACTCCTGCTGTTTGCGTGGTTATTGGTCCCCGCTTGGTTTTATTAAATGCATTTCTTGGTGCATGTCTCGGTGGCGGAGTCGCTGCCGTTTCTGTTTCCCGATTTGGGTATATTGTGTTCTATTCTTAGCCCCCAAGGACAGAGGAGCGGGTGGGAGGGCGGCGGGGGGACGGCAGCTGATGGAGGCGGCTCAGTTTTTGGGCTCTGACTCATACACGACTCCCCAATGCTCCATCATCTCGCATAGACACCTGTCTGGCTTGCACACGCACCCCCACTGATCTTCAGCGCTCATCAGACCTCCTCGCAAAATCTATCTGTTCTTCTGTGCTCCTCGCAAACTCTTGCTGTTCTTCAGGGCTCCTCGCAAAATCTCGCTGTTCTTCTGTGCTCCTCGCAAACTCTTGCTGTTCTTCAGGGCTCCTCCCAAATTCTCGCTGTTCTTCTGGGCCCCGCCCAAATTTTCGTTGTTCTTCAGGGCTCCTCACAAAATCTTTTCTGTTCTTCAGGGCTCCTCACAAACTCTTGCTGTTTTTCTGTGCTCCTCGCAAACTCTTGCTGTTCTTCAGGGCTCCTCACAAAATCTTTCTGTTCTTCAGGGCTCCTCGCAAATTTGCGCTGTTCTTCTGGGCCCCGCCCAAATTTTCGTTGTTCTTCAGGGCTCCTCACAAAATCTTTCTGTTCTTCAGGGTTCCTTACAAACTCTTGCTGTTCTTCTGTGCTCCTCACAAACTCTTGCTGTTCTTCAGGGTTCCTCCCAAATTCTCGCTGTTCTTCTGGGCCCCGCCCAAATTTTTGTTGTGTTTCAGGGCTCCTCACAAAATCTCGCTGTTCTTCAGGGCTCCTCGCAAATTTGCGCTGTTCTTCAGGGCCCCTACCAAATTCTCACGATTCTTCTGGACTCCTCGCAAATTTGGGCTGTTCTTGTGGCTCTTTATCATTCCTCATTGCTCTTCTAAAACTGCTCACCAAAGCTCTAACATACTCATTAATTCTTCTCACAACTTTAAAGAACAAAACACAGAGTCACAAACATCTACAAGCTTGTCAAACCTTCTTCGGGGCCCTTGGATCTCCTTTCTGGAGCCTCATGAGGAGCGGAGCTATGCACACTCTAATCTTGTTGCAAACGTGGCTGACCCTGTGTTTGGGTTCTGTTTGTCTCTTTCACCACGAGCCGTGTCAAGGAGTAGACTGGCTGTTGGAGGTGCCGATGTGTGTACTGGTTCACTCTTACATAACATAATGTTGTTAACACGGAGAGAGAATCCGAGCCATAACAGGCCTTCTGCCTTCTCTGGTTAACCCAGTAGTTCTGGTGTCAGACTCTTCACTACACCAATCAGGTCCTCAAGTCCCCGCACACATTTGATGTCACACGACAATTACTATTGAGTACAAATCCTCTGATCACACAAACCCCACTGCCAACCAGGGAGCAGTTTTGACATATTTAGACCAGTCCAGGCATAAAGTTTGGACATTATTATAGAAACCCAGCAGAGAAAAAAAGCTTTCATCAGAATGATCCCTTAGACTTTCTTACTACAACATGACAATCAACACCACCATCAGTGGCAGATTGTCATGTAAACCCAGGCTTATACATATGAAAATAATGTTATTCTTCTTCCAGCAAGCCTGCAAAAACAAGTGAAAGTGAAGTGATTGTCATTGTGAAACACTGCAGCACAGCACATGCAACAAAACGTGTTCTCTGCTTTTAACCATCACCCTTCGTGAGCAGTGGGCAGCCATGACAGAGCCCAAGGGGGTATGTGTTGAGACAGTGCTTTGCTCATCAGTTTGTTTCCTTACCTGCTAGGCCAACCACTGTGTCTATGTTTGATGAATCTCATGCTATATTGACATTTGACCCCATACACACACACACACACACACACACACACACACACACACACAAACTGCATTTGATGATGTAGACAGACCTGCTGCATGTTGATGCTCCTTTCAGCCGACAGTAATTGAGTGGTGTGAGTTGAGTCTGCAGGCGTCAGGGTGATCCCGTCCGCCTTCAATTGCAGCAATTGTCAGAGGATCTCCATGGCAATGTGCCCTACACTTCACTGACTGTAAGGGCTGAGATGCACAGAGCAGGGATGTGTGTTAGTTGAGACAGCAAAATTACTTGATTTTGTAAATTTGTACATTCCCACATTTTTTTGGCAAGTCTGTTTCTGTCATACATTTATTTACAGTGTCTTGCAAATTGAAGTTCTGCTGCAACCAATTACATTCCAAGGCCACATAATTCATGAAATGAACTCCACCTTTGTGCAATCTAAGTGTCACATGATCTTTTAGTATTAACACACCTTTTCTGAAAGGCTGCAGAGGCTGCAGCATCACCACACAAGGCGCAGCACATGCAGACCAAGTGCAAAACAGGGTTGAGTTATAAAAGAACAAATAAGACAAACAAACAAATGAAAAATAACTGCCATGATAGGGCCACCCACAAAAACTCACTGACCGGGCAGGGAGGGCATTAATCACAGATGCAGCACGGAGACCAAAGGTGTCCCTGAAGGAGTTGCATAGCTCGACAGCGGAGACTGTCCATAGGACCACAAAATGCTGCACACATAGAGCTGGGCTTTACGCAGTGTTAAAACTAAAACACTTCTTCTTGTGGACGACTCCCCAAATGTATGGAGGAAGGTTGCTTTGGTAGGCCACCAAAGAAAAATGCAATGTCTGGTGCAAACTAAGGCTGCAACTAGGGAAAATTTTGATAGTCATGGACAATAAACTATTAGTCATTGACTAGTCACATTATAAATTGCATAATTATAAATTGACTCATGTTTAAATACCAGCTTTTACATTTGTATTGTTATTGTCATGAGTTATTGTCATGAGCCCCGCGTTGCCAAATTGCGATGTATCAGACATAAATGAGCAGATATTTGTCTTGGTTTGTTTTGGTTCAATTTGGTTTGGCTCAGTTTGTTTACTTCGGAATCAGTTAAGTTCAGTTAAGTTTCATTTCATGATTATCAGTGGCTTGGTTTGGATGAGTTTGACATGGTTTGTTTGTATTCGGGTTCAGGTTGGTCTTCTTGTTAGGATCCATTCAGTTTGTATTTTTTATTCAGTCAATTTTTTTGCTTTGGTTAATTTTTATTTAAATCTGTAAAGTTCAGCTTGGTTATATTCAGTTTATTCTCAATAGTGCTATTTAACTGTTTTAATTTAGATCAGTTTCACTTGAATTGATTCAGTTTGATTGGAATTCAGTACAGTTTGGTTTGTGATACTGGTCTCAAGGTTCAAATGAATCTTGCCTGCTCAACTCAACCTGCCTCTCTTTATTATAAGATCGAGGTGCTATCAACTAAGTCATCTCATGGTACCTGATAACTAGACGGATTTCTTTAATTTCCAGGATCATCTTATGGCCTAAAAGTCTTCAAGTTAATTTTCAATAAAATGTTTAAACATTTTAAGCAGCACCAGTTGAATGTGTTGGCTGGTTTGGGATAGAGCGATGAGCTCATCTTGTTATTGTGATGGTGGGATTAGGAAGCTGCAGTCTGTTCCCATCTCATCCTCTTCATGAGCCGCTTGGAAATCTAAATACATCCTGCAAACTACTTCTCCTCACAGATGAGGGCCATGTTAGAGATGAATGCTGTTGAATCCCCTCTGCTTCCTCTGAAACTCCATGAATCATTAAGGGCAGTGTAGAGTCACTAACAGCCTCAATCCCAGCCTGCTTTGCACCCTGGAGACTGTGCTATTGATTTCTTTATCACTTTCACAGACACAGCCGTCCATGCCTTTTTCGGTTCATATTGCTATGTGTTTTTAGAAGAAAAACTGGAGATATGGAGATGTTTTTATCTGTTTATATAAAATTCTAGTACAAAAAATTCTAGTCCTGTTCTAGTACATTTATTAAGATAATGAATTAGAGGGTTTTATATTTGAGATGTTGTGTGGCATCATGTTCTCAGTATGGATTGGAGAAGCACAGATTTGTGGTATGAGCACATTGGAGTGTTGCAATGTGTGTGACATTTCTCATTTGTAAATTTGTAGATGTGTGTGTGTGAGTGTGTTAGTCCGTCCCTACGTGCATTACAAGCTGGTATGTGGTAAAGTGGGACTGGCAGTATGATTATGATTGGCACAACTTCTCCCATACACACATTTCATAATAATATTTGTCTCTTTTTGGTTTGTTTGTGGGGACCAAATGTCATTGTGGGGACATCTCATCATTGTGTAGGAATGATAAAAAATACCTACACACATGCAGACACAGACAAGATATTCTTTATCTCTCTGAAGGTCTCATTAAATCCATGTGTTCCACTTTCCTGCACATCTTGCGGAACGTGTCTCGTGTTCTTTTGGCTTCAGAGCCGCTTTAACAGGTTCCAGCTGCAGCCAAGACGCAGAGCTGAGAGTAAAAGTGGATTAGTATAATCTCTACATACTGTCATCCCTGAGACGATTACATCTTCATCTGTATGTATCTCCGCATTCAGCGTGATGCAGCAGTGAAAGTCAGACCGACCTCAACAGGCCTTTTCATCAGATGGAAAAAAAAGGCGAAGTGCAGACGGACGGTCAGCTGACACACCCGGCCTGGTCAATAACACCTGAGTAATTAGCCTTTGTAGCACAATTAGAATGTATTCCCATCTGAACCCCACACCCTGTTGGCTTCTACAGCCTGCAGTGTTCAAACGGTCCTGGCTTGAAATGTCTGGGTGACATTTAGCTGCAGACTATAAAGGAGCTGTTGCGCTCCCGCAGTGCGGTGTGTGTGTATATATGTGTGTGTGTTGGGGACTACAACTAGTGGGACTAGTTTTAAGTGAGGACCAAAGGTCCCTCTTAAAACTGGTAATTAATCCTTATGGGGACATTTTTTAGACTACAGATTAGACTACAGGACTGTCAAAGTCAGGACAACAATACTTAAAACGTATTGTGATATTTCATTTTGATGTACTGTATTGCTTTTCAGACACGCAATATTGATATTTGTTCTGCATTATCACAACATGCCAAAATGTAATTCTTGTATTATTATAAATGAGAATTCTTCACAGGTGGACCATGTCAGTCCCGCCTCCACGTCAGTTGTTGCCGTTTCATGCATCCCTTGTCCTGCACTCTCATTGGATGCAGCTAATAGCCAACTCAGCCAGATCATGGCAGATATCTAGTCGCAGTCTTCGATGAGTAGCCATGCATCGTCCATCAACTGCCGAGGATTTCGGTCACTGACCATAAGTGGCCCTGGCTTTAAAAGTGTGTTCTCTGAACATAGGATTAGACTCACATCTCTGTGTGTATGTGTGTGTGTGTGTGTGTGTGTTCTCTAAACTGCTCCCCACGAACGCCTCTGCTGGGTGTGCATTTGTGGGTCTTTTTATCTTTTGATGATGAAAGGGTTTTCTGAGTTTCTGCTATATAGCAGATACACACACGCACACACACCTTCCTGCAGGTCACCCCAAATCTCCTCCCCTTTTTTTGCCTTCAAATTTACTGTAAGAAACATTTTCCGTGTCAAAGACCAAATCCGGACACTCTGTGCCTGTAACTGACACGCCACTTCCACTTCTTTCTTCCCCGGTTACTGTTGCCATGCGCAGCAGGCAGCGGGAAGCAGGACGCCGCGACCCGGGCTGCTAAAAGCAGCGTGTGTGTTACAGCGGCGAGATGAGGAGGACAGGCGCCGCTGCAAATGTCACCGTGCTTTAATTACCCGGATCAAAAGGGGAATAATATTATTGCGACACCCTGGGGACCTGCATTACACTTCATCCTGTGTGTTTAAATGAAACTCAGCCAGTCAGGCTTTTAATGGTGCCCAATGTAAACACACTGGCATGTGTATGTGTGTATGTGTGCGTAATTATGATGTGTTAGTCTTTGATGTGTCCTGGATTTGCACGTTTGAGTGTTGAGTCGTCAATTTGTACTGCACGTGTGCATGCATTTGCGTGTGTGTGTGTTTGCACAGATATGCATATATCTCATTAGCATTTGTTTTCGTATGCAATATCTGTTCTTAAAGTATTTCTATAGGTATGCTTTTGCACTCATGTGTGTGAGCGTGTGCTAGGTTGTGTGAAATTGTGTAATGTGTGTTGGTACTGCAGTAACCCAGTTGGTTATTAAGGCGCTGCTGGTCCTGAGAGGGAACTTTTCTGATCGTCAAAGAGAGACGTGGCTCTAATGAGCCCACAGCCGTGCTTCAGCTCTGTTGCATAAGTGTCTTTTCCCCTCTTATTTCTGTTATTTTGGCTTGGCTGTGACTCAAATAATCACACAAAAGGGGAGAAGTGAAGCAGGCGTCTCTCCGGTCTCCAGCCGAGGAGAATAATTCCTCAACCCTGGCACTGCAGTCAAAGGAGCATTAAAAACAGAAAAAACAATAAAATCTCTCAGGAAATAAGAGTCAGTCAGACAGGGATGAGTAGACTCAGTGGATCAGATGCTTTACTTTTTCATTTAGGAAAAGCCGACATTGCAGTACAGTGAATCTGTAACAGCTTCTTGATTTTCAATGCTAATCAAGATAAAAAAGAAAAACTAAAAAAAAAAAAATGCAATAAAAATAAACCAATAAGATGTTGGGTTTTATTTAATTACATTTTAACCATTTTAGAATTTTTTCACATTCAAGTCATGTTTGAATCCCTGCTAATTTCCTCAGTTTTGTCACTTAAGATGTCATGTGGCAATTTTGGGTAATTTGTTTGCGTTATTCTCACAGTTTATGACTGAATTTAAAGAGAAACTTTTTGGTGACATCAGCAAATTTTAAAGCTCACCTCTTACCATAGGTTCTTCTGATCCTGGAACTGACACCTGGTTGTGGTAGTAGCCTAGTGGGTAACACACTCGCCTATGAACCAGTAGACCCAGGTTCAAATCCCACTTACTACCATTGTGTCCCTGAGCAAGACATTTAACCCTGAGTGTCTCCAGGGGGGGACTGTCCCTGTAACTACTGATTGTAAGTCTCTCTGGATAAGGGCGTCTGGTAAATGAAGTAAATGTAAATGTATAAATCCTACAGTTATCGTAAACGGACAGCTTTTGAGATTCACTTCTCTGCCCCGTCAAAGCCGACAGCTTGATACCCTGCCCATCCCGAAAACTCTCCTGGTGCATGCATGATTTCTACTGGAATAACAGGTGACAGGAGCGTGTCCATGGAGGTAAGGGATTTCGTCCTGGGGAAAAAATTAAAATATTTGTTACATTTATGATATTAGCGTCATTTTATGCAATACAGGCTGTCACGGGTGGGCTGGACATGGCGGTGAAGGAGGACGCATTCGCACGATCACAGGACAGGGGTTTAATACAAACTACACGCGACAAGGGAACATGAACACGCACGATGACCCGACGGCGAACAGACACGAACAGGATAGTTTTATACAATTATATAAATATACACCAGGTGAACACAATCAGGGAACATTACACGAGACGAACATGAAACTCCGGTCCGGATCCCGGATCCGGAGTCAACCCCTGCCGGTCCGGATCATGACACAGGCATACATTTTGCGTTTATATTGATTTAGAGGAAATTTCAAGTTATAGAGATATATATTGTGTAACATGACATGGCCTCAGAATATTTCAAGATTACTATTACTCGGCATTAATAAGAAGTGCAATGGTTATGAATCTTGTGTAGCTGGAGTATGTGTAGGGTATGTGGGCAGCCATGACAGGCACCCAGGGAGCAGTGTGTGGGGAGGGTGCTTTGCTCAGTGGCACCTTGGCGGATCGGGATTCGAACCGGCAACCTTCTATTTACAGGGCCACTTCCTTAACCACTTGGCCACTACTGCTGCACTATAGAGTATATTGTGTTAGAAATGCATTGTTCGCAGTTTGGCCAAAAATTCTTCACTTGAAAGAGGTATAAGTCTATTACCAGTTATGAAATATGAATACTGACATAAAAGTTAATGCATGAGGCCTCACTGTGATGTGATGTTCAGGTTCAGCTTTTTCTCCATGTGGGTATGCTGGTTGGTTTATTGTGTTGTGACTATGGCACTTGGTGGAAATTACGACGTTCAGACCAAAAAGGGCTATTCTGAGGAGTGGAAGGTTAAAGTGTTGGAGACAGACGGTAAGAGAGCACAGCCGCTGTGTGGGGACAGGAGAGAGGCGGTCGGTGGGGGATCTTGGTGCATTGCAGACCGTATTGCCATGGAAACGGGTGGAGAGGGAGAGGGAGGAAGAGAGAGGGGGTGAGAAAACAGGAGGATTAGTGGGGAAGAAACACTGCAGACTGGGACCCAGAGGCCCAGACTGGCCATGCTGTGGAAAGATCAAAGCATACGATTTTGCCCAAGTCCGAAACACCCTGAGAAAACCAAAATCAACTGGAGTCAAAAAGGTACTGCAATCCCAGAATTAACATAGGTACAACCTTCAATGGGCATTCCCCAAAATTCCCAAGTCACTGATTTGTCCACGTCACGGGCTCAAAACTTGTTGGGTTCACCAACAATATTAGGTATGTCAGCGAAATATTAGGAATGTCAGCAGAAGATGGCGGCCCCCTAATATGCTAAAAACATGATGACTCCGAGAATCCCCTCGCAATCCAGCGGCCATGATTATTGAATCACTTTTTGGTCTGAATTGTCTATTGAATATGTAAACAAACCCATCATAACAAACTCATTATTCATGATCTTTTCTCGGATATGCATATCCACTGGACAAGCAACAGCCACAGCATGTAGTTCATTGGATGTACAGTTGCAAAAGCGAAGTATTTTCAGTTTACAGGGTAAAAGGTGACCAAGCAGATGCACTACGACAATGCAAATGCATTAAATTCAGAAATAACAACAATAACTGGTCATTTGAAATGATCATATTAATGAACATTCCTTTAGAAAGTGGACAACATTTGAAATGTTCATTAATATTATCTCATATTACAGTATATAAAATGATTGATGACAGGCTAAATATTGAGTGCAAGCATTTGGTAAAAAATGTATACCGACTGAAATGTGTGAACATCATAAAAGTTTTGATACAAAAATTATTATAAGGAAAAGGAAAACTATACTACAGCCACAAACGGGCAGACAAGTGTAGCTGGAAGTGAGTTGGGTCCTTCTTTGCCGGAAGGTTAATAAGGTGAGGGTGAGGTCAACTTATAATCATGTTATGAACTGGTGAGATTCTCTGGAGGTCCTTTACTAATGAATCTTCACAGTTTTCATTATTTTCAGCTTATAATATTAGGTTTAATTTGTCTGATTAGAATAAATTGTCCGGATTCTGACTGTAGCACGTCATTCCACTCATCGTTCTCACTGATTGGACTCCAAAATAAGGTTATAAGGTTAATTACACTGGTGATATTGTCACATTTGTCATGGCTGCCCACTGCTCACTAAGGGTGATGGTTGAAAGCAGAGTACACATTTTGTTGTGTCATCGTGTGCTGTGCTGCAGTGTTTCACAATGACAATCACTTCACGTTCTCTATCAGTCATCATAATGTTATGGCTGACATTAAGTTTAAATCATCCTAGTATGTAAAGTGTGTGTGTGTGTGTGTGTTTGCATCGGTACTTTATCTCTGCTGCTCTGTTGTTCCTGACTGCAGGAGTAAAAATAGAAACACGGCCAACCTGCCGATTGTCTCTCCACTTCGCTCCTCCCTCCTCTTCTTCTTACTCTCCTCTCCGCTTCTTCTTTCTTGTCCTTCTTTTTCTCGCTCTCTTTACCTTCTGTCCCTGTCTGTTTTTGGTTAACCCTGTCACCACGGTGGTTTGTTTGGGGCACGTCTGTCTGAAATGGCTCGTCTGGCGATCTTATTGTCTCGTTACCGGTCAGACTCCGTTTTTCAGACGCAACATGCTCACTGGTGACGTGGGTTTTTACAGCCGACCACCTGATCTCCATTGCCCTTTTCACCCTCCTCCTCTTCATGAAGCTCTGGCACTGAGATGATGTGAAATTGTCCTCACAAACACACACACACCTAAAAGAGTTGCTGAAGATACTCATCAGGAGGCGGAGGAGGAAGATGGACCAGATGTTTTTTTTTTAGTCCACCTGAGCAGAGAACGCCTCCCCGGATGGTGACCCCTGATTGGTTAGCTAACGTTTGGTGACGAGTTGCTATTTTAAGGTAATTGGACGTGTTGCTCCTCTGCGGGATCCATTTCTGTTGCTGCATACAGACTGTGTGTGGCTCAGTGTGTAGATTCAGGAACACACGATGCAGAGCAGAGGCGTAAAGAACACTCACGCAGGTGTGTTCTGCTCACACTACAGTAGCGGTAAAAGTACAAGATCTGTGCGTGTCTGTGTGTGTAGATGTGTAGATGTGTAGTGCAATGCAACGACACTTTTGGACTTTAAGCATCCATAATGAAAGTGTCCAGCCAGACAGCTTCATCCTCCAAAACAATACAGACCATTTTTTAATTAAACACTTATAATTAAACACTTCCAGCTTGTTTCACTTCCGATCCCACATTTGGGCTCAATTCCAGTCTCATTTTGTTCCAAAAAGACACAAAACCACTTTTGGCCTATAGACGATGAAACACAGCCGAGATCACAGCAAGAACCATTAAAGCTCAGATGAAAATTGGTTTTATTCTTAAATCATAAAATGTTTACATTTACTCAAATAAAGTAATTAAATATTGAATATTTGAAACGCTGCCTCTTTTCATTAGTGTGGTTAGTCAAGTTCTTCGAGCTTGTCGGGTCTCAGTAAGACTGGTGTGCCTAAATAGTTTACAACAACAACAACATTTATTTCTTACATAGCTCAAAATCACATACAGTATGCATCAATGGGCTTTGACAGGTTTCTGTTTTCATGGTTTTTATGAAAATCAAAACTGTGATTTATTTTTAAACGATTTTATAGTACTCAGTTGTTGTTATTTTTTGTGGGGAATGTAAATTGCAGAAAAAGTGACAGACACAATAAAAAGAGTTGATCATCAAAATATGTTGAATAAGTGTTGGGTGGAGAACGCTGCAAACATCATTTCTGTTTCTAAATGGACCACAAGTGACTTGGAACAAAAGAATAATTTCTTGTTTGAAAAGTGAAAAGTGTACGTATGAAGCTGCTCCTGCTTTCAGTACGGTTGTGTGAGCTCCCACAATGCATCTCTCACCCAGAACACATTCAGGCTGGAGGAATGTAAACACTGCGTCGGGCCTGCTGGGAGGTGTGTTTGTAAATATCGGTGAAAGCTGCGTACAGAGTGTGTGTGTGTGTGTGTGTGTGTGTGTCGCTGCAGAACCGACGGTCTGGCACCCCACTTCATCACCGTGGCGACGCGGCCTCTGCACTTGCCTCATACGGCCGTGCCCGGCTGCCAATAGGCGGCAGACCCACACACGCGGTCCCTGCAATGCCCGCCAACAGCTAGAACCGCCCAGAACCACTGGGCCTGTTCTATATCCGCCAACAGATCAAATGCAGATCTGTTCTAACATGCCCCGTGGCACTAGGCACTAGGACATGCCTGAATGCCTGCTGAACTCTGATTGGCCGGTGTCTACTGGACCTGTCTGTACTGGTCTATGTATGGGTATACTGGGTTCTCTATGTTATCTGGACTGGTCTTTTATTTGTAATAACATCATGAAGTACACGACACACCCCTGACACAATCTGTTTAAGCTCCACCCCTCGGGCAGATTTACTCCCACAAACATATTTAAAAACAGATCCTTCCTGACACTCTGCTGGTAACTACGTGCTTTGAGCTGTGGACGATGAACATCACATAAGTTCGTACCCAGTAGCTCCCTCTGCACCTTCGCTGCTGAATTTTATACTTGAAACAGTTTGCATTTTGCAGCTGAAAGTCTGTATTTGTATGTTGCTGACATTTAAAATCTGACAATAATGTTGTGACAATTTTACTGCACTAGCTGAGGGTGACACTGGTCTGGTCTGTAGTTACATGTTCTGGCTGTAGTTACATGTACTAGTCTGGTCTGTAGTTACATGTACTAGTCTGTAGTAATGTATACTGGTCTGTAGTTACATGTACTAGTCTGTTGTAATGTATACTGGTCTGTAGTTGCATGTACTAGTCTGTAGTAATGTATACTGGTCTGTAGTTACGTGTACTGGCTGTAGTAATGTATACTGGTCTGTAGTTACATGTACTGGCTGTAGTAATGTATACTGGTCTGTAGTTACATGTACTAGTCTGTAGTAATGTATAATGGTCTGTAGTTACATGTACTAGTCTGTAGTAATGTATACTGGTCTGTAGTTACGTGTACTGGCTGTAGTAATGTATACTGGTCTGTAGTTACATGTAGTAGTCTGTAGTAATGTATACTGGTCTGTAGTTACATGTACTAGTCTGTAGTAATGTATACTGGTCTGTAGTTACATGTACTGGCTGTAGTAATGTATACTGGTCTGTAGTTGCATGTACTAGTCTGTAGTAATGTATACTGGTCTGTAGTTGCATGTACTATTCTGTAGTAATGTATACTGGTCTGTAGTTACATGTACTAGTCTGTAGTAATGTATACTGGTCTGTAGTTACGTGTACTGGCTGTAGTAATGTATACCGGTCTGTAGTTACATGTACTAGTCTGTAGTAATGTATACTGGTCTGTAGTTACGTGTACTGGCTGTAGTAATGTATACTGGTCTGTAGTTACATGTACTGGCTGTAGTAATGTATACTGGTCTGTAGTTACATGTACTAATCTGTAGTAATGTATACTGGTCTGTAGTTACATGTACTAGTCTGTAGTAATGTATACTGGTCTGTAGTTATATGTACTGATCTGTATTTGTGTATTCTGGTCAGTAGTGGTGTTGCTACCCTTTCCTTTTTTCTTGTTGTGTGGACAACCATCCAATGTGGTGACCACTAATGGGAGAAGCTGAAGGAAGAAGAAAAAGAAGAATCAAGTGAATATCTCTCAGATATAAAAAGGGTTTGTGCTAATGTTTGTGTGCTTTGTTGCAGATGGGGGGACAAAAAAGCTGCGGTCCACGATCAGGCGGAGCACAGAGACAGGCATCGCCGTGGAGATGCGCAACCGCATCACGCGCCAGGGCAGCAAGGAGTCAACGGACGGCAGCACCAACAGCAACAGTTCAGATGGAACGTGAGTGGCACACATACACACACACAAAAACACTGAACATGTGAGCTGTGTTATATGTGTTGTGGCATTACTTTGTTAATATCAGCATGTCACTTTCCAGGTTCATCTTCCCTACGACTCGACTCGGCCCAGAGAGCCAGTTCAGCGACTTCTTGGATGGCCTTGGCCCCGCCCAGATTGTGGGTCGGCAGACACTGGCCACCCCCCCAATGGGTGAGGAATAAAGATATCTTTTCATTTAGTTGTGTATGTATGTGAGGTATCTTCTGAGACAAACAAGTTCCATAGAACACAGAGAGAGGCGGACTGCTGCCTCTAGCTCTGTCCTCTGTCTCCCTCTGCTGGTCTGGACAGGAACTGCTGTTTGAAAATGACCCAGAGGTCAAATCAGAGGAATCTGAGGTTTTTTCCAATTTCTAAAGGAGACTTCTTGACCTCCCCACCCTTAGGTGATGTCCATGTGGGCGTAGTCGAGAGAGAAGGCCAGTTGGAAGTTGAGATCAACCAAGCCCGAGGTCTGATCCCTAAACCGGGTTCGAAGAACATTCCAGGTGTGACCTTGTTTATTGCTGGACCAATGATATGTGGTCATGTTCATTTCATGTAGAATTATTGTGTGTTGTCAACCAGGTAATACTTAGTTTTTCAATCATTAGCCACATACGTTAAGGTGTACGTGCTGGAGAACGGGGTGTGTCTGGCCAAGAAAAAGACCAAAGTTCTGAAGAAGTCCCTGGACCCATCCTTCCAGCAGTCGCTGCTGTTCGATGAGAGTTCGCAAGGCAAAGTCCTACAGGTGACGTCAGTCAGCCTCGGTCCAGTCAGCCAATCACAACTGATAATTTTTAATGAATTAATTTTTGACTTATTTTTGAAGAAATATGTCAGAGAAAGTGGCATCATCTTTGAGCTCTAGAGAATCTGACCTCTGAACTTTGCTGCGCAGGTGATCGTATGGGGAGACTACGGCCGCATGGACACCAAGTGCTTCATGGGAATGGCCCAGATCCTGCTGGAGGACCTGGACCTCTCCTCCATGGTCAGCGGCTGGTACAAGCTCTTCCCCACATCCTCCCTGGCCGAGCCGAGTCTCGGACCTCTGAGCCGGCGCCTGTCGCAGTCTTCACTGGAGAGCGCCACCAGCCCCACCTGCACCTAAATATACACATACACACAAACACACGTATACACACAAACACACTCATACACACACGCAGTTGTTCCATCTCTGAAGAGTGGCACCAGCCTAAACACACACGCAGGTTAGAAAATGACCCGACATTACATTCCTAGATGTAGCACTGATTACACACACACACTCACACACACACACACACACACACACACTGAGGTTCGTACAAATCCAGCATATGTTTTTTTCCCACGGTCAACCCAGGGTCATTCTGATGCCTGTCTTTAACCTGTCTATGCCAAACACGACGTTTATTTTTAAACCAAAGCAATTTATTATTGGTATTATTATAGGCCATGATAGTAACAATAATACTTTTGTTGATGTAGGACTGTGGATATGTAGCAGAGTCACTGACTTAGATGAAATGCAAACTAAATAAATACCAAGGGGACGTTAGCACAGATCGAAGGGTGGGGCTCCCGGAGACGGCATGCAAACACACTGTTTGACGCTCTTTTCCCGCGTGGCTGCGTCTATAAATAGAGTATATAGATCATCCGCGGTGAGGTTTGTGTTGCTGTGTGTCGACTGCATTCTGCACGTTTTAAACTTTGAGAAAAGTGCTATTTTCAGCTTGCCTTTACAAAAGAACAAAAAAACTAATAGAGTAGAGATGACATTTGGTTTATTTTGCTAATGTGGAACTGAGGAGTGAAACCCCGGACACCGTCAGGACGAACGAGGGGTTGGACCGTTCTCTCCAAGTTCCAGAGAGTTGAACATTCAATTATTATTCAACCAGCAACACTCTTGGCATGCTGCATTGTGGGATATCCGAGGACCTTTTTTCTTCTGCATCAAAAAACAGGCCTTTCGTAGGAACTTCTACAGCAAAGGCCTCTGGGAAATGTAGTCCTGGCCACCCCTCACCCTCCACCAGCACAGGGACTCACGTCCTCAGAGACCTCGTCCACTCCCTTCCACAGCACCGGAGTCCTGGTGCCTGCGCCGGCTTCCTCCAGCTCTTCACCCCCGTCTGGCATCAGATGCCCGCCGCTGCCCACCACTTTGTTGGGCGCTGTAGGTGTCGGGCGGCGTCGGGAGAGGAGCCTTGTGATGCGTTTGTTCCTGCTGATGTTCTTAACCCACTTCCACATACCTCAGTTCATTTTCACAACCAATCTCAGATCAGCACATATCCAGATGTCATTGTTCCTTGTTCCATTATTTTTCCCGGACGAGTTTGGAGACACTTGGGTTTCTTTAAGCATTTCACCTTTTCACCTCACAGTATTTAAATCTGCTTCAGTGTTCAACTTTATATATTAGAAGATAGACCAGTGCATGTGTTATAGATATTGATTTTTGGAATATTTGTTGCTGTGTTCTGTGCAGAAAGGTGATGAGATGGTGTCTCGGTGCCCACACATTTTCCATTGGTTTTTTACTTTGATTTTCTTTTTGGGGGATGACCTCTGCGACCCTGTTTCCTGAGTTTTTTTAAGATACCACAGTGTGGAATTAATTGTTACCTGACATGCCAATCATGTGAATGTCAAAGGCAGGAACATGCACAGACTATCCTAAATGCCAAATTTCACAACAAACAGCCACAGGGTGACTTCCCAGTGCATTGTGGGAAG
This sequence comes from Denticeps clupeoides, assembly GCF_900700375.1. NCBI lineage: Eukaryota > Metazoa > Chordata > Actinopteri > Clupeiformes > Denticipitidae > Denticeps > Denticeps clupeoides. Next base: position 8,749,722 of record NC_041726.1, on the reverse strand, counting down.
TGGGCTTCCCACCAGCAAACATGCTAAAGTCCCAATGTGATGGTAGGCCAGTCTGATGGAAAATGAGATCTACTGGTAACCTCGCTGGACCTCTAACAGGGGGGTAGGGACTGCCCTTCAGAGTGGGCGGGGCATCTGTAAACTCTCTCCTCAAAGGTCCCGCTGCTGTAACTCTACCTGTAGACGTGTGAATATTGCTCTGTGCTCGCATTTACTTCCCTTCTATGAAACGCCCATGGGTCAGTCGTTACCTCTCTTCTTTTTCTATTTGCACAAGATTTTAAGTAGCGCCTTCAGAACAACTGACAGACAAATGTTTGTGTGTGAGAGGAGGAACTAAACAAATGTAACAACGTATTTATTCTAACAAAAACTTTAATGGAACTTGTATAACTGTATGAAAAAGATCTTATTCGCGGCTGAATGTTCTGTCCTTGGTGGGAAAAAAAACTATGAGACTATAAGATATCAATATTTTTTCATTGTGATTTTATGTACTTTGGAACTTGAGAACTTCTGTGTCCCTTTACCGTTGATGACGTAGCTACAGTAACGTTCTGGGTCCTGCAGATTTCAGGGTGTAAAACGAGTGAATGATGCACGACTGTCTGTATCCTAAAGGCCCGTTCGCTTACGTCTTGATTTTTGTCATGTTTGCAGATGGAGCGTAGAAAGTGTGGAACTGTGGAAAATGACAGAGAGTCCTGGGTCGGGTTCTACAGGGCACCTGAGATGCTTCGTTTGCATCCCCATAAAACAGTCGTCAGTTAATGTAATCTGATTTTTAACTGAATTCCACTAATTCGGTAAAAATAAAGAACATAAGTAATGTTACCAGTCTTTGGGGATCAAAAATATCTGAATAGACACCATTTGGTGGTGTTGTCTTCTACAGCATACCAAAAATATCAATGTCATGTCAAGTGCAGGGGACGCAAGCATGCCAGCGTCGGTTGACTTCCGTGGCCGGTGTTCCTGTTTTCTCCTGGTGGGTTTCCGAGTGACGTCACGTGACTTCGAGGTTCCGTTCACGTGTGTAAATAACAATCACCTGCACTCTTTTTTTAAAGAACGAATGAAAGGTTGAATTGTCGCGCATTGTGTAGGACGCGCGTGTGTGTGACGACTGGGTGACGGCAACATGGCCGCCCTCGTCTGCAGGATGATCCCGGCACATGCACGCGTGGTGGGGGCTTCGGTCTTTGTCTCTAGTTGGATGCACTTTAGTGTCAATTGAACAGTGAGTTCGGAGTGTCCAGTCCATGCGACTCCGCCCAACTCCACCTTGTTGAATATGTGGGACGGGCTACTTCTGATCAGAACGACGATGAAAATGGAAAAACTGTTGTCCTAAAAAAGCAGGAATGTTGGGAAGGTTGTGGCCAAGATGTTCTCCGATGGACACTTCCCAGGGGCGTGTTCCACTAAGCTGGGCTTATCCGTTACAAGCAAAGTTAAATTTAGCTAGAAGTGACGAATAATCCTACTTTTTGTGGACCACGCCCCCGGTCAGATGTATTTCTTGTTTAATTATGGCAGTCCGCATGCTTTACAACGCTGCTGTTTTAGGAAAGGGTGGGACTTTTGTATGAGTATTACTGATTGGTTGCTGTGAAACCTTTGGCCATACGTGATTGGTTTACGTGTTCTGTCTACGTTAGATGGTTTATGCTAAAGGACGCGTTTCCTATCTTTTCGTTATCCTGTGACCTTTGAAAAGATCACATGCAAACAGTTGTCGTATTTGGGCGGCATTGATGTAAACGCCCTTATTTCATTTCCAACATTTGACCAGTTGTAGCACTGGCACACTGTCGTACGGATTAAAAAAAAAGAAAAAAAAAAGCTTAAACTTCATCCTATTGAAATGAATGTATGTGGCACGCATGCAATTGATTATGAGAACATGCCGTATCCTGCGTATACGTTATTGATTTATTGACTGGAACTGTTTTAACTGAACAAGCCTTGGTTACTGAGGCCTTTTACAGTAACAAGATTCTGGAGGTGGGCGGAGCTCATTTTCAGAGAAGCTGTAGGCCTGATTAACGTTAATCACTGCTGTAGTACATTTGCGTACTTACAAACCTACGTACAGATGCATGGTCTTTAATAGACAAACACCACTTTACTGCCCTGGCAGTCCAAGGAAGAGGGGAAATATTTCATGGCGGAGAACAGGAAATCCTTGTAGCATGTGATCAGCCTTTCTTCCTTCTTTGTGCAATAACTGTCCTGGACGGGCGACGTGTTCTTTTTGCACTCAGCGGAAGGAATGGAAAAAAATAAAAAATAAAATCTTGTCGTGTTTTAAAAGCACAGAATCCAGACAGAACAAACTATTTTACAAATGATCCCAAAATTTTACAACCCACAAGCAAAAAATGTTTTCTAACAATGATGCATCATCATGTAGCACTACTGTTCGATGTTAGCATTAGCTCTTGACGTACCTTTTTGATTCATCCACTCCTTTTTCCTGTCTTATTAAAGCAGTACAAGCTAACAAGATGAATGTGGGAAAGATTTAAAATAGTCAAGTATAAGAAACGGGCGATAATGGCACGAAAAAAAAGGAATATAACATAAAAAAAAAAAAAACCTATTCCCATTTCACGATGATTGTAACGATCAAGCGTAAATGAAGGCAAGTGCGAAGCTGTAATTTTATACCTGTGCTTTGTAAATGTTTTCTATGTGCAGTATTTGATAATGTAAAACTGGTATTTTTGTGGTTTGTACGCAACAGAATTATTTAAGGTGCACGTAGTTTTGTACAAAAAAAAAAAGAACAAATATATTATTTAAAAAAAATATTATATATATATTAAAAATAACTAAAAAAAAAAAAAAAAAAAACACACACACACACACACACCGATTTTGACTCAGAAGCCTGTATTGTGCATGCCCTCTGACAGCTGGAAACAAAGTCAATAAAGTTTTAACTGAATCATCTCTACAATTCTTTATATCGTTTTTTTTTTTTTTTTTAATTGTTTTTCCAAGATTATTTACATTACATAATAATGATTTAATAAATCCCCGTTCCCAGGGTAAAATCAAAGTATAAAAACACACAATCGCACAAACTCACAATCGCCAGGCCTTTAATTATACATACATTTGCAGTCATCCTAGATATAGAGGATATGGTAAAGGAAAAAAAAAAAAAACTTCACAGACTCTGCATGAACATTAAGCATGGAATGGAGAACACAAAATATGATTTCAATTAAAAAAGTTACATTCTGTGAGTGCTGAAATTTCACTGCAAAGTCTCCCCACTAGAAGCTTGTGAGGATTTTAGCACCAAGACAGCAGCAGGGGCCGGCATTGAGAAAAGGCGCCAGATCTTGGTACTTCAACATGTTGCTAACATTTTACATAATCAATGTTTAGCTGAAAAATTCCAATTCAGTTTAACATCTACGACCAAAACCGCAATTTGTAATTTTTTTGTTCAGGTTTAACAAAATCTCCCAATTGCACAATTTGAGACTCTCTGTAGCCACGCACATGATAGTAGCCACTGTTCTATTGGTCGAAATGATGAAGAGAGGAAAAAATATATATATACAATTCAGAAAACACAGAGCCTACAGCAGAGTGGCCGCCGGTGCCCTCTGGTGTCAGCCAATCAGCAGCAGGCAGACATTTGAAGTGGAATGTCTTAAAAACGTTTCTCTGATCAGCCCAATCCTGCTTCGGTCTCCAAGCAACGATTCAAGAGTAAAGTGCAGCTTCAGTTCACACAAACATTCAGTTTCACAAGATAGGAGAAATAAAAATGATATACACCTCTTCATAGGTACATCATGCAGTGCTCATTATAATAAAAGTGTAATAGTAATAACGACAACAATAATAAAAGTCCTTTTGGAGGAAGTTCAAATCCCACAGGGCTCCAGAGGGACTGAACTCAGCGTGTTCCATTCAGCAGGAAGTATTAGAGGCAGAAATGCTGCAGACTGATACACATAAGGATGAAATGTTCCAAACGGTTTAACATTATTGGTCTCAATTAGTTATCACATTCCTATCACAGTGAGATCATTCTAAATCAAAAATTAAAAGAACAGTGCAGATGTACAGGTAAGCAGTTTTGGGTAATGAATATGTGTATGTGTGTGTGTGTGCGCGCGCGCGCGCAAGCATATGTGTGTGTGTGTGTGTGTGTGTGTGTGTGCAGGGGATATATTTTTATTGGTACACGTTTAGCCCTTCCCACGTTTTACCACCAGGGGGCGGCAGTGAAAGCTGCTCTGGAGAAGTTAGTCAAATCAGACAGACGAGGGGAGCAAAGGGGAGGAGACAGAGACAGCTAATCACATCACGCTAATAAAAGATCATTCACTAGGGCATGTGACATCACTTCCCGCCTGTGCGTACAAAAGCAGCAGAATAACGTCTCCATGGTAACACATGAAGTGCAAAGGTAATGGTGACAGACCGTCCCTCACCAACACCAGGCCTCAGTCAACAGACAAACCTCACAGGCAATGTGTGTGTGTGTGTGTGTGTGTGTGTGTGTGTGTGTGTGTAGAACGATTTCAGCCAAAATTAACATTAAACCTAAAAAAAACACGCGCACGCGCGCGCACACACGCACACACACACACACACACACACACACAGACACAGACACAGACACAGCAGTTTTATTACATACCCTGCATGAGTTAAGATGGCTGAAACAATGTCAAAATCCTGAGCGTGGCACAACACACACACACACCTATAGGTTGCTCCCATGGTCTTTGGTTCCAACTTGTATTTGTAAATGTTAAGTGCAACACAGACTGACAGGAGGCCGTCTGCAGCCATAACCCTTCACCAGTCGACTCCTGAGTTGAGCTGAGGTGTCCTCAAAGGAGGCTTAGTAACACACGCACACACAGAAACAAGGATGTCGATAGATGGCTGGGTGACAGCGTGACCACTTGTCACTTTCCTACCATCTAGATTCTGGCGGTGTATAAAAAAAAAAAAAAAAAAAAGGTTCCAAGGCAAACATGGGGCGTGTGAAAGTGGCGATGCGGGCGTAAGAACGTTCCGGACGTTCCCAGTCATCTCATGTTGTGTGGTACGAATGCGTGAAGTCTGTCGGCCTTTCAACCCGCCATCGGGAGCCCATACAATCCCATCACTTCCATACGTGCGAGTCGAGAGAGTGACCGCCGCCGGGGGGTGTGGCACCATCTGTGGGCTGCCCGTATCCCATCATGCCTGTGGTCCCATAGAAGTTCATACCAGCCATGTGCTGTGTCATCTGCAGGGTCAAAATAAATAAATAAATATTACAATTAAATAATAACAAAATGAAGAGAGAATGAAAATATGCATAGAAAAAAACATGGGCGGTTCTGCATCGATGCAGTGCAGAACATAATTGATTATATCATAATGGCGTTGCTTGGTGATTTTCTAGTTAAAAATTAGTGCCGGTAGTGACTGTGGCAGCCTGATCGGAGAACAGCGGCGCTCCGCACCATATGCATTTATGCCGAGTTTATTTGACACCATCCGAATACGCAGCCAACCAAATGCTGGTGCTGAATGCCCGTGTGGACGCTTTGAAAAATGTAAAAAAAAATAAAATAAATTTAAATATTAATTGGCTGCATTGATAATCGAAATCTGGTCAAATTGTGAGACCTGTAATTAGAACAAGAATTTATATTATATAAAAAAAAAAAAAAACACTATCAACATGAAACAAATAGTCAACAAGCAATATTTTATTTGTATTTTTGAGTGCAATAAGTAATCGTTTATTTTCATTTCAGAATTAAAATTGTAATAAAACATGGCTGGATTATAGAATAGAAGTTTTAATGAATCTACAGATTTTCTACTGATTGGTGAGAACCTGGCTGATACCTGCGCTACGTTCCACTGCACCTGCGGACTCTGCTGAGGCCCCGCCCCCACGCCTCCCAGCATGCCTCCCTGCATGCCTGCCATGTACGGGCTCGATGTGGCGCCGACAGTTGCTTGCGGCATCATGCCAGGCTGTCCCATCATGCCCACCTGCTGCGCCATCATGCCTCCAATCATGCCACCCTGTGCTGCCATTGGCTGCTGGTACGGCCCATAGCCAGCTGCTGTGTAGCCCATCTGGGCGGGGCTGAGGTACATGCAGGCTGTGGAAATAGATTAAATGATCATAAATTATTGTTGTTATTATTCATATTATTATTATGTGCATTGACTCACAGTGGGCAGCCATGTTGGGTGTGGCCATGCGGCTTCCATACAGAGACAGGATAGAATCTTTGGACATCTTCTTCGTTCTTTCCTCAGGTTTAGGTTCTGGGTCAAGGAACAAACTGAGGTTCTCTGGTACCGAGGCAGCAACCCGACCCGTTGGCATAGAAACAGGCTGGAGCCAATCAGAGAAGAGACTTAATTAAATAAATTGTCATTGATTGTCACTGTCATTGTGATACACTGCAGCACAGCATACGGTGCACACAACGAAATGTGACCACTGCTTTTAACCAATCATCCTTGGTGGGCAGCCATGACAGGCGCCCGGGGAGCAGTGTGTGGGGGGGGGGACGGTGCTTTGCTCGCACCGGCAACCTTCTGATTACGGGGCTGCTTCCTTAACTGCTAGGCCACCACTGCCCCCTGTAAATCTCCCACCAGTACGTTGAATCCGCCCACCTGGTGTGTACGCACCGCACTTTTAATGGAACTGGAGCTGCTGTCAGGCAGAGAGCTAAACAGGTCGAGCGCGGGCGGAGCCTCAGAGCTAGACCTCCCATTGGCCATGAGGGAAAGTGGGGGAGGGGCATCTGCAAAACAAGGAAATGAAGTTAAATGAAGTCTCTGTGTGTGTTATTATTATGTTGTGTTTTTTTTACCCAATCCTAGCAGGTCACTGACTGACTGCGACTGCAGCTGCTGCTTTGGACTTGGTTTGTGCTGCTGAGACTCGTCCTTCTTCTACAAAAGCGAAGTGGAAACATCTCTTTTCAGGACTGTCCATTGTGCAAATAAATATCAAATGCCCTAAAGCATCCCCCACTTAACACCTGTTAGAAGTAACCCAGAAGTATACGGGGCATCCGGAAAGAATTCACAGCACGTCACTTTTCCCACATTTTATTGTTACAGCCTTATTCCAAAATGGAGGAAATCATTTTTTTTATACAATATATACTAATGCTTTAGATAAGGCAACAAAAGCACAACAGTTGCTACACAGGAAACATGACACAAACACACACAAACTCACCAGCTTCATCTTTTCAAAAACAACAGGTGCCTCTTTTGTGATCATCTCTGCAGTCTTCTCTTTCTGAAACACACACACACGTTTTGATGTGGATTATGTTTCCAGCTGTGACTGGACCGAAGATGATGACGATGATGAAGATGCTCACCCTGAAGGCCTGGATATCGATGCACTTGTCCATGTACTTCTTCTTCTCGTATTTGTCTCGAATAAAGACCTCAGCAGCCCTGCAGAGCCCTGGTCAAGGGTAACTGGGCACAAGCAATGGCCAATAGCAACTGTGTCTCTCTCTCTCTCTCTCACACACACACACACACACACACACACACACACACACACACACACACACACACACACACACACACACACACACACACACACACACACACACACACACACACACAGGATACTGGTCGGTCTCCGGCCGCTGGAAGCACTCGGGAACAAAGGCCTCATAAAGTCGTCTAGCTTTAGCGTTGCCCATTTCCTGCACGCACTGAATGCAAAACACACACAGAGATTATTTACATTTACAGCATTTATCAGACGCCCTTATCCAGAGCGACTTACAATCAGTAGTTACAGGGACAGTCCCCCCCTGGAGCAACTTAGGGTTAAGTGTCTTGCTCAGGGACACAATGGTAGTAAGCGGGATTTGAACCCGGGTCTTCTGGTTCATAGGCGAGTGTGTTACCCACTAGGCCACTACCACCCACTATTATAACCTTTTCTTTTTTTTTACATTTTAACCAAAAAAACAAAACAAAAAAAAACTTTACTCCTTCGTGACCTCTGACCTGGATCTGCTCCTGGCTCCACTGGTCCAGGTTGACCGATTTGACGCGGGAGATGTGGACGCCCAGGTTACGGTGGATCCCAGCGCAGCGGATGCAAATGAAGATTCCCAGATTCCAGGACGCCCATCGCGGGCCTGAGAGGTGGGGACAACGTGGGGGGAGGGGAGGCGGAGTCAGACCGGGTAACAGGTATTAAAACGTGCCTTAAAAACCAAGACTCGTTAACTCTTTCGGATCATTGCAAAAGTATAAACCATAAGAGGGGCCACTGATTATGTGACCTCCATCGGTAATGTCACATGATCAGTGTGTAAGGGGATGAAGTACGGGTCCGCGGTGCGGGGTAAACGGAGAATTAATCTATGCGGCAGCACGCACTCGTCGATGCCGAGGAGCGGAAAATGATGACGCTCACATATACAGTATAAACTCAACTCGACTTTATACTCCGTCGAAAAAATGTAGAACCTTCCAAAATTCCCCCGTGGTGGTACATTTCTGCGGATCGCCGGAGGACAGGAAGTGACCCGTTGGCGGCCTCGCAGACCCAGTTTAAGCAGATGGACTGCTTGGACCACCAAGCCCCCCCCCCCCCAAGGGAGGGTCGCGACTTCCAACTCTGGGTCGTCCCAGGGTCATGTCCCATAAAACTGCGTCCCAGCACCCGAGATGCAAAGGAGAACGCGAGGCTGACGTGAGAACGTCCTCCAGAGGGAACGTCGGCCACAGCCTGCAGACGCAGCAGAACACACCTGCAGGAACGCTGCGGCGCTCAGCAGTTCCACCGGAACACTGCGGTCCGGCGAATAACGGCGCCATATATGTGGAATCGGGTAAATAACGACGACACATCACTTCCATTCTCCAGCTCTCCTTAAATCGTGAAAATGACCTTCGGTTGACCCCTGACAACACTGCGGTGAAAGTGACCAAGGTCAGGGCGGGCTCGCCTTTAAATCCTCGCTCTAATCTCTAGTGGGTCGGCAGGTTACGAGGACCAGACTTGACCGCAGGGGTCAAAGTTCAGCTCTGTTAACCGATCAAATAATAATATGAGCAGAGGGCTGAACGGGCAGCAGACCGGCACCTGCGATGGGGACGAAGATCAGCAACACAGGTGACACCAGGCGTCAGCAGGCCCTCCCCCTAACAGCGTCCCCATGGCAACCACTGGAGCAGAGAACGTAAAATACGCCTCTCTGTTGCGGAGGAACCAGGAGGAGAGGAAGATAAACGAAGAACGGAGAACGGCACGCAGGGTCCCGTCCACTCTTTTAACCCCGCCCAGCGGGTGATGCATTTCAGCAGTTATTAAAAGTCTTATTTTATTAAGTGCTGTGGACACTTAATGAATAAATAAAATCAGCTTATGGTCAATTTTTTTTTACTTTTTTAATAAGAGATTTGTTTTGCGTTGTGCAGGTTACAGGTTACAGTTGGGATGTTGGTCACTTTTTATATACACCAAACTAACCTATATAAAGCTGCCATTGGCATGCTGGGCATGGACACTTCTTACATGCACTGTAGCGGCGTGCCGACTGCAGCTGGTTGTAGTTGTAGTAACGCCGCTCAACAGACATGGAAGAGTGAAAGTCCCAGATCAGATGGCACTGACTGCTAATCCAACACGAACACTGCAGCTGGTCTACAACTGTCAGATTCAGGCCTCGTTAAATCTCACATATCAAATTTATTTCAAGAAAATGCGCGCACGTGCACACAAACACACACACACATATTGAACTGAAAATTATTAAAATCTATATTTTTAATCTGACAATTCTAAATTTCCAACAGTTAACTTAAATTACCTGCTGCTTATTAATAGAGATCAAAATCATGAATTAAATGTCTGTAATCGTAGTTCCTGATATTATTATCATAATCATGACACGCACCAATTTTTTTTTTTTTTAAAGTGGGGTGTTTTAGGGCTGCTAATTTGCTGCTAAAACTAGAAATTACTTGACTATTGAAATGCAACATTTTAATATTTCTTTGGACTAAAAATTTTTTTTTAACATGAACAATAAATAGAAAAGAAAAAACATTAATAAATATATTATTTTAGATTATTTGAAATTGTTGTAAGCCAAAATGTTATCTTAATTCAAATTTGATTGCCCAGGCCTGTGATTATGATTTGGGGGAAAAAGTTAGACCTTTTCACAGGTTTCTTATGGAGTACAATAGCAGCTTTATGATTTTTAATAAGTCATTGCTTAAACCATAAAGGCTCACATTTATAACAAAAATGTGAACATTTGCGATTCGTACATTATAGGATGTGGACAGGTCAGAAAAGTGGAGCGGAGGTTGTATCTAATCTCCACCGAGACACACGTTCTGGACATGGTCCAGACCTCAGAGCTGAAGGGCACGATGTCCGTGCCCAGCAGGGCACTGCGAGCAGATTACTGCTGAGCGGCCAATTAGGGGAGGGCAGATTAAAGGCGGGCCAACCAACATGGAGCCTGGAATACATGTGGAGGAGCAGCAGACAGAACAGGTCACATGGCCTCAGGTGAAGCAGGAGGCAAAGCTGCAGAGAAAAGCTGTGGCGCTGAACAAACGGCAGCAGAGCTGCGGGGCCACAAGAGGAAGTTGCAAGAATAGGACTGCAGAACGTTGCAGCAAGTGAGAGAGGAAGTTTCCTAAAACAGCGAGACGGAGCGAACCGTCATGCGTCTGTAAATTCAGCAAATTAGACAAAACCACAAACCAAAGCAGTCAACAACCAGAAGTGTTACCAACTGAGGAAGACATCTGACTCACACAGCAAATACAAAAAACACGCACACGAAACACAGCGAGTCCAGCACAACCAACCGACCCAACCCGCAGAGAGATTACACAGCTGGAAAAAAAAAAAAAAAAACTAAACAAGAAACAGAGAGTCCAGCACTGTTAACCAGCACAGAGACTAGACAGCTGAAAAAGACGAAAAAGACTACACGAGAAACAGGGTCCAGCACAGTTGCCCAGCACAGAGACTAGAAACAAACCAAACAAGGTTAACCAGCACAGAGACTAGAAACAAACCAAACAAGGTTAACCAGCACAGAGACTAGACACAAACCAAATAAGGTTAACCAGCACAGAGACTAGACAGCTGAAAAACATGAAAGACTACACGAGAAACAGGGTCCAGCACAGTTGACCAGCACAGAGACTAGAAACAAACCAAACAAGGTTAACCAGCACAGAGACTAGAAACAAACCAAACAAGGTTAACCAGCACAGAGACTAGACAGCTGAAAAACATGAAAGACTACACGAGAAACAGGGTCCAGCACAGTTGACCAGCACAGAGACTAGAAACAAACCAAACAAGGTTAACCAGCACAGAGACTAGACACAAACCAAATAAGGTTAACCAGCACAGAGACTAGACAGCTGAAAAACATGAAAGACTACACGAGAAACAGGGTCCAGCACAGTTGACCAGCACAGAGACTAGAAACAAACCAAACAAGGTTAACCAGCACAGAGACTAGAAACACACCAAACAAGGTTAACCAGCACAGAGACTAGAAACAAACCAAACAAGGTTAACCAGCACGGAGACTAGACAGCTGAAAAGAACAAAAACCCACACAACACAGGGAGATCAGAAGGTCGCTGGAGAACCCCACCCGTTACACCCTCTCTACTACTACCACCTTGTACGAAACGGAAGTCGAACATCCTGTCTAACTCCAACAGTTTTCTTTTAACAGCAAAAAGTCCGGTCAGTACAGTGGACGTCACCACGTCCCTCCACACCGTTATACTTTAAGACCTCCAACCTCAGCACGTCGCACCGTGCGAGACCACAGGTGCTCGTAACCTTGAACATACAGACCGAGCCGAGAGGAGCCGAGCCGCACAGCCGGGACCGGGAAGGTGCAGGAGACCCGGAGAAGGAGGCACGGGACTCACCTTTAGCCAGACAGTCCGCGCAGAACTTGTTCTCCTCCAGCGCCAGGAGGGAGGTGAGGACCGCCTGGTACCGGTCGATGTCTTTCACTGATTTCCCCGTCATCCTCCCTCCTCTCCTCGCCTCGCCTCGCCCTCCTCCTCCGGCAGAACAGGGTAAAAGACCCGCTCCGATCCCCGGGGAAACCCGATTAGCAGATCGCTCTGGGTTCAGCGACGGCCAGCGGACGGAGGCGCTCTTCGCTTTTTAAAATGTTTGCGGGCAGGAGGTTTGATCCGGACGTCGGCGCTGCCGCTAAACGCCGCACCGTGACAAGAAGAAGCGTCTCCTCCTCCTCTTCTTCTACCCCGCCCTCCGATCGGGACGGAAACGAGGCTACGCGTTTCACTGCCGCCACCTACCGGCGCAGCGGCGACACTGCGTTACTGCAGCACATTTAATATTCCACGTCAATAATCCTTACAATCCGAATCAATTTAAGCACTAAAATGGTGACTAACAGCAACTAAACCGCAGCCAGGGGTGCCAGGGGACTGGCCACTGGATGTAATTACCGAGTGTTGTTTTTACCCTAATGATCAAACACTGCTTATTACCTTTCCAGTAGCTGGGTCGATCAGATTCAAGAAATATTTGGTACTGACTACGTCCAAACTATTTTGTGACTTTCTACTCTGGCTTGTTTTTCATTTTTTTTATGTGGCATCTATATCTACAAATGGTCCTGCTATAGACAGAACCAGAACCTCAAGCGGTAGTAAAACTATTGTTATTTTTACTGTGCCATTTGATAGTTCTAGGTTCCCTTTGCACTATAAACCATACATTTTATTAGCTTAATTTATTTTTTAGATACAGGAATTTGAGCTGAGCATTATTGCGAAATAAGGAACAATCACATTTACCAGGCTTAGTAATAATTCTTGCTGATCTTGCACGAGACCCGTTCAGTAAACGTAGGTCTACAGCAAGGATCACTGGACCTCAGCCTGACCTGACCCCTAAACCACAGGCCAAGTGACCCTCACTGTGAGTCCTGTGCGGCCCCCTCTACCTTTATCTCCCATCTGGAGTTCCTGCAGCAGCAGCATCTGGCGACTGAGTTTGGGGGTCTGTTGTCTTCGGCTTTGTGAAAAAGTGATTCAAACCTTAATTTATCCCCTTTCTCATAGCTGCCATCCAAGTTTGTCCAAAAGATGCTTTTGCTTTTTGTTTAAAGAGTATTTAACATATAATTAACATTTAAAAATGTTAAAACACAAAAACCAAAGCACCACAGTCATATTTAATTTACATTTACATTTACGGCATTTGGCAGACGCCCTTATCCAGAGCGACTTACAACGTGCTTTCAAGTTACCATCGATGAAGAGATCAATTCCGGTTCACTAGGACCCCAACTATGAATACATCTATTTAATGATTTTCACTGGGAACCAGCCATTCAAAGCACAAGCAATTTCTGTGCATCCACACAAATTAATCAACTGCAGCTATTCTGCTGTATGATTACAACATTTCCCGCGCAAGGCTGGCTACACAAAAACACGTGAATGGCTTCTATTCTGAACACTGAAACAGCTTCCCCACTCTAAGTGAATTGCTGTAATGCCATTAAGAGGTCATGGTTGTCTTGTTGAGAAGGTTAAATTATGGCCCTGTGGCAGAACAGGTAAACACTTGGGTCCCGTAAGTAGGAACGCTCCACGGGACGTATGTTTCCAGCCTTGAAGGCTCATCAGCAGGAGACCCTGGCCAATCAGAACCCAAGGAGAACTGAAGTGGGCACTAAAAAAGTTGTGTACACGCCCGTCCAGTTGTAAGTCCAGCTTCTGGTCACTCACCCATGTGACCCCAGGATCTTGATCAGAGGTGGTCATTTTAGGGTCGGTGGGAACGCCAGCATCCATTCCAGACCTCTGAAGCAGTTCTTCTGCTTGGCCACTAGGGGACTCTGTTACTCTTTGCTTGAGGTTTGACCCCTCAGTGCACAGGAAATGGAGGTTTGTGTGATTGAGCAACCAGTGATCCTGGTTGTAATGGTGGCTTTGCCACAAGGGCTCTCCGATCTACCCATGACTGGCGCTTTATTTGATCTGCCTGTTCTCTGTCTACACCCAACTTTTCCAATGGTCATTCACCAATGGTCATTCACCAAAGGTCACGTGGAGTCTAGACTTCAATGATTTACTGCTTTGTTGGTGTCATGCTGAACTTGAGCAGATTGTTGAGGGATTATTAAGTGCAGTTCCAGTATTCAGCATGTGGGTAGCACTTTTTGCTAAAGGATGTGCTGCTCAGAAACTCTGTCTTTAAAGACGCAGATAATAATTTCTATGAAAAAAAAACGCACGCACACACACACGCAAAAATGTATGATTCATTGAAGAGGTTTCACCGGGCGTGAATAATCACTGCGGAAATGCGCCGCACCACAACACCATCGCGCGAACGAGGGAATAATGGAACATCTAATGGGTCCCCTATTAAAAGGGATGAGTCAAAGGTGGCTCACAGCCCCAGTAGCAGAGTGCTCGGCGAGAGAGCAGCCCAGGTATGTTGCTGCTGCCTGAGCGGCTGAGCAGACGGGCTGCATGGAGCCGACAAAGCAGCAGCGCTTCACATGTAAAAACTGCGAACAACCGGCGGGTCCAGTTGTGACATGGGTGATGGGATCGGTTCTGAACGCGCATTCTGATGCGATGGAACCGAAGGGCAGTGGAGTTGCTCATGCAGCCGAGCACGGATGCCTTTTATGGACTTCCGGCCGCCGGGCCCTTTGACAGAAGGTTCCCCCCCCCACCTCTCCCCCTTCCCCTTGCTGCGGCAGTTGCTATTGGAAATAGTATCCAGGCAACCAAAGGGATCGAGCGCGATGGCAAAGGTAAAGCCGTGCACAGCACTCCAGACAAGAGCAGACGCTCTTGCGCATCTAGTTTTCTGCCCGTAAAAATGTGAGGAGCGCCAGAGATCCGGCACGTGCGTTACATTTCAGGCCCTTGTTAGGATATGTGATGGTTGCACGTGTCGATGAGCGTTAAAATCGGGTAAATCGCTGCGGAATTACTCTCGCAATTTAGCCATTTAGGAATTAAGTGCAAAAAAGTGCAAAGGAGTGTTTGCAGACGAACGAGGATCGAACACTCCAGCGCTTCTTTGCCAGGGTGGTCACGTACCACATGAGTCACATGATTGCGTGAGTCACAAGATGACTGGAGCACTGCGGCTCACCTGTACACACCAACGCATGACGTTACACCGTCAGCCAAACGGAGAATAGAAAAAGAAATCGGAAAAAACTTTTTCGGCCCCGAGAATGTGAATAACTGCAGAGGGGCCACAAGCCTTCGCCCTTCACCCCCTCTCAGATGACTCCATCTTGTACTCTTCAAGGAAAGAGCCCGTCGCTGTCACCAAAATCACAAATGACATGCATAATTCACCGGGAAATGTTCTAGAAGAGGTGCGTGGACTGCACGACTGTGTTCTGTGTTGACGGGGGGGGTCAAACAGCCAAACTAGATTAGAAAGGGACGCTAACGTGCTAAGCTAATTGCACCAACGCTCCTTCTCCGTCCAACTTTCAGTAACCGGCAGGCCTCTTTGACGCCGCGTCGGCTCGGCGCCCATTGGCATAACCTCTTTACATACCATCATCCCCGCAGGCTTCATTAGCCGCCTCCACCCCCCCCCCCAGCCGCCGCACCGCCCCTGCGCCAGTCCCGAATGCGAGCTGAGTGCCTGCGCACCGCGGGGTGTTGTGGTCAAGAGACTGTTGGCATTTGCCAATGACGCACATAAGCGACCGTACCCTGACATTTGTCATTCATGAATCAAATCACGTGGCCGTTTTTTTTTTTTTTTTTTTTTTTGTGCACCTAATAGAGGGAAAATAATGCATTATGCCACGGTTGCTCTAAATGCACATTTTAATAGAGCCAGAACGCGCCGTCACCTTCCCCTTTTCCCGAACAGCAATGACCCCGACCGGCCACCAGATTACACTCGTGCCCTCATAGAGGTGTGACGGTGTCAAAACAAAACACTTGCAAAGAATGTGAGTAGCTGAAAGGATGAAACTTATTTCCCAACGTGAGTCATGCTACTCATGCATCTGACATTTTCATACGTGCGTTAGTGTTGCCGGCCAATAATAAACCCGCGCTGTCATTGGGCTGTTCACTGACACCAGAAGTTCAATAAACCAGGCCTTCATTTTCCCACAGGGTAAATTAGCAGCTTACACCGTACACCCCTGGCCTCCATCCAGGACCTGGCCCTCTCAAGAAGGCAGGAAAAAGGCAGGAAAGATCATCACAGATCCCTCACACCCTGGACACAGACCATGACCAGCCCGACACAGGAACAGTTTCTTTCCCTCGGCCATCACCCTCATAAACAGCTGCTGCAACACCTACAGCATTGCAACTGCACTTTATGTACACTTTTGTGTACATGTATTACTTCTAAGTATTTCTTTGTATTCTGTACATCTTTTATACAATATTTTATATTGTCGTTGCTTTATACTGTTGCACCGTGTACAAACAAATTCCTTGTAGGTGTTGACTTACCCTTTACCCTCATATGCACCAGTTAAAATTAATTTAAAAAAACTGAATTGCAATCATAAGAGTCAATACTTGGTTGAAGGTTAAAAGGGCCAATTTCCCCTTGCCTAGTGAAAACAGTGGATCCTGTGTGGTGTGAAGAGATAAAAGGCTGAATGGGCTGCCAGGTGTTAACGTTTGGGACGTGGAACAGAACAAGCACGCATTTTCTGCCAATCTGCAAGCCCCGGGTAAACAGGAAGAACATAAAATACGGTCGCCATGGCAACTGCACAAAGCCTTGCACCTCGGCAAGGTGAGCCACTTCGCGCAATTTGGTGGCATTATCACTGGGGGCGACGGCTCTTAAAAAGACGAGTGCAGAGGGAGCCAGCGCCTTCATTACCTCCTGAAAGCCTTCGGCCAAAAAGCCCTGCGTGAGGAATTAGCCCTGTCCGTTTCCAAGGCAACAGTCTTCAATTAAAGCGTGGCCCACAAACCCTTGTTTTTAGCAATGAGGCTCTAATTGAGATGGAGGATCTGAAGACTGAACAGAGAAGCCCGAAAGACGTCTGAAGGTTTGGCGTGTCATTCTCAGCAGGGAGGTGTGTGTTCAGAGAGACAAAGCAGCCCTACGAGGACCAGCTACTTGTTTCTTCTGTCCTATAGGAAGGACACTGATAGCAACTCCATAGAGTGCAGAGCAGGAGCTAATTTCACAAATTACAGAAGATAAAGGTCATGAATCATTCTGGCTTAAGATGGGAGAAGACCCCCGTATCGTCTTAAACCTGATATTTGACGACGTTCTTCTGACAAAACCTCACTAAAGCCAAAATTTCCACCAGCAAAGCTGGTACAAGAGAGTTAGACCTACACAAAGGAAACCTGATTCCAGCTGACATTTGGAAGAAGGTCACCAGGCGTCAGCCACATAAATCCTTGCGGCCAACCCAGAAGTATTATTGTGTTTATTTTCTGATTGCTAGCAGCACTGCCGTTACATTGCAGCCTGGCATTTTCTGTCTTGATCAGCCTTCACTGATGAACAGCCTGTCAGCTTCTGCACCGTTTATAACAGAAAAAGTCCTAGATGAAACAGTCTTGAGATAAATGTGTATGTTTCACAGGCAGACCCTTGCTAACTATTTGGAATGATCCAAGATCTGTCACAGAGTCTGTGTAAATAGAAAAACATAAAAGTCATATAATTTTATTATAGATTTATTTTTATTACAAAGAAGACACATTCATTTGTGCTCTGAAAACTGTACATTACAAGAATAGAACCCAAAACAATCTGACAAAAGGCTTAGGAAGATACATGATAAAGGATCTGGGTATTTTTGGTGGTGGGTTTGGATACAAGGAGGAAAGTGTTGAAACACTTAAAACTCACAATGGCACAGAAGACAATAGAGTTGAATATTTCAACCATATGGGGCACTGAGTAAAAAAACAGGAATATCCTGAAGAGCAAAGAAAATTACCTCTAGGCTATTATTTTTATATATATATAACATCTCTTTTTTTTTTCTTTTAGAATAATCTACTCTTCACAGGGCTCAGAACATAGAGTCTTGTGCTACCTTGCAGATCGTAGAGATGAGGCTTCTTTTCTCTAATACCGACAAGTTGTACAGTATCATAAGTAAATGATCTATGTGCTCTATGAATAGAAGGAACAAGTTATAAAAATCTTTCAAATGTTAGAAAACCTGATATCAATCCTGCTTGAGCATCAAGCGCTGTCATATTGCATGGTTGTTGTTAACATGGACAGCACGTCATGAGTTTAATGTAAAGTTTGTTGGAGTTGGCACTGTGGAAAGTCTTTTTGGAGTGCCACAGGGCTCAGTCACATGGCCTGTTGTTATTTTTCTTTATCATCCAGGGCTTATAAAAAAAAGGACAGGCATGAACAAAATTACCAAGTGATGACCCAGCCACATGGGGAAACGAGGGTTCGCAACGTCTCTTCTCGCTCCCCTTTCTGTGGCAACTTCTTCCCACCAATTTCTTTTAATTGACAAAGCAGTTTAATCCTTCCAGGAGGTTGTTCGTAGTCATGAAAGACGAGTGTAGACAACTCTTCTCCTGTCTGACGTCAGGATTCCATACATTTTAAATCGGATTTATAGGCTGTGGTCTTTCAGTGTGTTTGGAATGAACATTTAAAACAATGAGAAAAAAAATTAAGAACTTAAAAGTACATTTAATTAATGGCTAATTAGAACAGAGATTAACTAATAATAATAATAATAACAACAACAGTAATAATAATAATAATAATAATAAAAATAGCTCTATAAGACTAATTTCAGTGTTTTGTTGACACAGGCCTTGACTCCAACGTTAAGATTCTCAGAGAAGAGTCTCATGGAAGAGTCTTTAGAAGCTCTTTAGAAGCAGTTCCACGCAAAGCAATAAAGTCATTACCACAGCACAAACTTTAAAAAGAGGACTGTGTCCATCTAGCACAGAATCACAAGAAGAACCCAGGGCTGACAGAGGGGGACGTCCCATTTGCACCTCTGTTCAAGTCCCCTGCAGGGCAGTGGGTTGGAAGAACAAGCCGCCCCCCGGCGAGCCCAAGCGATCAAGCGTTGGGTTGGTCTCATGGAGCTGGAGGAGGACCAGCACTTTCCATTCCAACATGGATGGAAATGAGAAACATAAAGGCACAGGTATGTGGAACACACCTCTCTCATGGCCAGACGGAAGAAAATGGGGACCTCAAACGGAACGATCAGAGCCTCTTCACAGTATGGAACCAACCACCAGAGCCTTCTGGTTCACTCAACCCCACGTTGACTTGACTGAAGACCTCAACCCAACAGTGGAGGCTTGAGAGACGCTGAAGTACTGGAATGCTGATAAATCTTCCCTCCCTCCATCTCTTTCTGTGGGTTTGAAGACATGGATCCCGCATTCTGCTCTTCCCCGTCTCTTCCTCTTACTTTCTCCCCATCCCTCCCTCTTTCTCTTCCTCCATTTGGAACCAAAAGTTGACGAGGTGTAAGAAGGACACTGCTACGCTCGAACTTCACACCTCTGTCTGCAGATCGATGATGTCCTGGCCAACCAGCGGGATGGTGGTTCCGGCTTTCTCCCATTCCACCGCTTGGAGCTCAAGAGGAGAAGGCTGCAGGGGCTCAAGGTCCTTCCGCACCCAGGAGGGTGGAGACTGCTGCTGGGAGCGTGGGACTGCCTCCCAAGGCCTCTCACTGGGCGCCTGCTGTTTGTCCTGGTTGAGGAACCAATAAAAAGAGATTAGGGCTGCTAATATGAATAATATGTGAACATATGTGACAGTGATATTTTAAATGCAGATTTATCATAATTTGACTGAAGAACACAGCTGAAACTTACACTGTGGTTGGTTTTGTCACTTCCTCCAGAAGACACACTCCATCTCACAGACTAGAGAGGGGGGGAAAGAGACAATTTTAATGACAGGCCTCTGAAGTTATTCCTGCAGAATGTTGGGACTCCCATGGGAGTCTGAGGATGTATTTAGAAATGATTTTAGATGAAAGTCAGTAACTGCGTTCAAAGGAGCTTCTCACCTTGCTGTCGGACGCAGGCGACTCTCTGTCTTTCTCGGCGTGATGTAATTTTCTGTTGAGGTCCTGAAACATGTTCTGGTGACGCTTCCTTGTGTGCATGATCTTCTGCAGAGAACATTGAAACAAACAATCAATTAGCCCCTTGGACAATACGTTGGGCTGAAGAATACATTTCATGTCCTGATCATTGAGAATCTAACTGTTCTGTACGAACCTCAAAATCAAGCTCTGCGTAGCGAGATTTCTGCCTCTGTGGGTAAAGAAGAGAACCAGAGTTAGACTTCGTCCAGACAGGCTCCTGGGCTCCACTATCCCTTGGAGCTCACGTCTTAGGTGGACTCACCTCCAGAGAGCTCATAGACAGCGTGGAGATGGTTTCACTCTTGGACATCATAGAGTTCATGGAGTCGAAGGTGTCTCCCAGGCTGCTAGTGATGTGGGACTCGCTGGAGAGGTTGTGGATGTTCTGGACAGGGGAGTCGCGCTCCGAGTAGGACACGCTAACCCGGTCAGCCGGAAGCATCTTCATCCCGTAAACCGCAGCCTGGGGCTCGGCGTATCCCGCGCTCACGTGGACCATGCGCGTCTGTGGCAGCTGCTCCACGCTGATGTTGTACTTGCCGGAGGTGGCACTGCCGTCGTCCTTGGGCTTGGAACGCAGCGTGGACGTGGTGTTGGGCAGCAGGACGTAGCCGCCACTGCCGTCCGGTGAGGTGCCCTCCGCCTGCCCGCGGGCTAGCTCCGCGTCCAGCTGCTTGAAGATCTCATTGTCGCACACGTAGACCGGCTTCCCGCAGGATGGGTCTGAGCCGCGGCCCTTATCGCGCTTCAGCGTGAGGGTGTGGCTGGCGTACTCGGGCACGGGCTGCATGTGGGTCTTGGCAGAGGTGTTGCTGGCAACGTGTGGAAGTTGGAGCCCATTGGCAGGGGCATCTGTGGCGGAGGCATCTTCTCTTCTGACGAGCTCTTCATGCCTCCTGAACAGAAGGGGTGCAGAAAATAGCTTCAGAACACGGTATTTTTAGACGGCTTTGATGCATTTGACTGATGTTGCTTTATTCCTCACCTGGTCTGCCAGATTCAGCATCCTTGTCGAAGTCAGACTGTTAAAAGGAAGAAGAAAATCTGTATGAGTTTGTGGATTCATCATTCAAACTTTGTACATTGTAGCACTCAGAGTAAAACGCTCGACCCCCACCATGAGCTGGGTGTGGCCGTTCTGAAGCGAGCTGCCAGAATCTCCATTTCCATCATCCTTGCGGTCAACAACCCGGCATTTGACAGCTTCCTGTACCTCCCTCCGCAGGATGCAGTGCACCATCACGATGATGAACCCTTCGAGGGAGTCGAAAACGGCAAAGAGGATCTGGAAGAGCGCAGAGCGGCGGTCTGTGATAGCTAGCACCGCAGACATCCAGGTGAGGGCCAGCAGAGGCAGAACCACGCAGGAGCTCCACAGCGACGCCCTACAGGAAAGCAGGGGGGGTTATGAGGACCACACTGAAGGGATAAAAATGGCTGCGCAAGAAGGGAGGGGCCGAGCAGGATCGATAGGACGTACCCCGCTCTCTCCTTCAGCTTCACGTCTGTGATGCCGTCCTTTGACACCAGTCGGTTGAAGACCAGAATGCCAATCACCATGTTCACCTGTAACACAGCAGTGGCGGAATTAGACGTTTGCGCCGACTCTACCAACTTGAGCCTGCGTTCCCGTCGAAATACGATGTGTCTAATTACCAGAACCACGGCGGCAGCTGGTCCTACGAATGAGTAGAGCAGACCCCCCTCCAGAGACAGCCAGCAGCTACAAACGAAGAAGGTGTTTCATTAGAGATGCTTCTTACTGGTGGTCAAATAGAGTACAGAACATGGAGGGATGAAGGAGGGAACACTTACTAGTTCACTGTGCCGTAGCCTTTGGCTTTGGTGAATCCGACGGAGATAGCCACCACCAGCGCGGGGAGGCCTGTCGAAATAGAAGGTTCTAGATGAGCACTCTACGCGTGGAATCCCTCGAACCCACGGGAGCTTAGGAATATAGACGCTCACCCCAGCCCAGACACAGGAAGCGCTTGCGGATGATGCGGTTGCGCAGGCGGCCCGTCACGGCCATGTACGACTGCCACGCCTCTGTCAGCACCCAGCAGAAGGAGGACAGGAAGAAGAAGTGGAGGAAAGCTGCCACCAGCGTACACATCACCTGGAAACAGACCAGAGGTGGAGTTAGCTGGAGAAATTTCCAGAGAAGGGAGCGTCCAGAATTTGGTAAGTGGGCCCTTACCTTGTTGCGCGCTTGTGTCTGGCCTATCAGAATCAGGGCATTGGAGCAGATGATGGACAAGCAGAAGTTGATGAGAATGACTGAACGCTCAGAGCGGATGTACCTGGAACAAGACAACAGAACGTTACTAGGAGTCTTCGACAGGAAACAATGGTTCTAAGAAACGGTTCTAGTCTGAATAACAGCTCTTACTTCCAAACAGAGACGTAGATGATGATGAGGAGGAGGAGGGTGAGGGAGGAGACCCCACAGCCCACAATCAGAGTCACAGAGGGCAGATATGTCTTATCCATGTCCTATAAAGAGGAGACAAGAACGGCCTGGTTTAGAAATGCCTGAATCACACCACACACACACCCCTCCAGGCTGCTGTGACATTCCAGCACATGTCACTTCTCCCTGCAGGCAGACATCTGAGGCCACATAATCAGGTCACAGGTGAGACAAGGTGACCCGAAGGTGAGTGTGTCAGGAAGGCTGAAACATCTACTATCAACAGGACATCCTGAATGTGGATTTTGTGGTTTTCTGGTGAGGCTGTGTAAGTGTACCAGCCGCCCAGAGGGCTGGCGAACAGGTGGGCTCTTCTCACCTCGGCATTAATCATGCCAGCACGGCGAGGTGAAATACCCTTACCATGCCAGCGGGCCATGTCTGGGTCAGGCCCCCTCAGCCCCCTCGGCTCCGACCGTGGCCCATTCAGCACAAATTTCTACCGTCAAGTGGCCTGGACATCTGATGAGAATCAGATGGGTCCAAAAGGCCGGAAAAACTGAGGCTGTGACTCATTAATGGCCCCGTTTTCATTCGTTCCGATCCATTTGGAGGAGGACGGGGAGGGTGGATCTTGGCTCAGTTCGAGGTGAAATGGAGGACAGGGGTCTACTCGTATGCCAGCTGGGCTTCGATGCCTCCGGCGCTCCTTACAGCCAAATACGTGTTCAGCCCAAGAGATAAACAAGGAGTAAACATGTCCAGATACTCCAGGGGTAACCCTGAAAACAGATGGGCTGAGGGAAACAGATTTCCTCTGTGATACAGGGTACTTTTAACAAATGCATTTTCTCTCTCTCTCTCTCTCTCTCTCTCTCCACACTTTTACCACCCAGTTCTGCCAAATGAAGCATTTAAATGGGACTCTAATGAGTCTTGCCTTTGCCCTTGACACAGTTCTTTTTTTCCCAGGAATTGAAAATCAGGGCAGGATGGAAGGCGAAGGAACTAGGAGAGGAAAAAAACTGAGTTCTTCCCATTCCTGGCACTGAAAATATGGTCTGCACAGGGCCTTCACATGACAAGCCGCGAATCAAGGACATCTGCAAGAACATCCATGACCGACGACATGCAAACGTTGCGCTGAAGCATGATGTTCTGTGTAGATGGATGCAGATGAAAATGTCTACAGAGGACATCAAAGCCTCGTCAGCCTGGGGTAGACGAGGGGGCGGGGGCTTCAGCGGCCATTTGCCATTATCTGGTCTGGCTCGCATGGATGTGGCAGGCAAGACAGGTCTGGGGAATGAGCTTGGAGGGAATATACAGACATACTGTTTGATACTGGCCAAAGACTGACAGGCAGAAGGTTATGGGGGGTGGAGGGGTGGGGATTCGGGATCAGCCACGACAACAGGTCTGAAGACAGACAGAAGCCCATGCTTCTGGACCGAGCTGCCCGATGCCGCAGCCCGGATGGACGGATGCAAGGCAGACTGGCCTTGTTGCATCTACAGTGTGAATCAACCATGCTCTCTCTCTCTTTGTCAATCTGAGTTTTTTTCCCTAACCCAGGGGTATCGGGGGGTGGAGGGGCTTGTTTTCCTCTCGATCACACAGCTTCAAAAAAAAAAAAAATCCACAGGAATGGAGGCTGCGCTGCGGATGCGGTTGCCAAGGCAACTGGCGAGAGAAGCGCAGTGGATGCGATTTACAATCAAATAAAGACCAGTGAAGACATGGGGGAGAAATCCAAAAAAAAAAAAAAAAAAAAATGTTCCCCCAGCTGCATTTGGGTGCAGTCTTATTCTCAAAACGCGCGAGTATTAAAATCATGTGTGAAAAATCCCCAACGTTATAAACCACGAAACGGATTATTACGGTTTTAAAAAATGAAGGTGCATACATAACAGTGCGCACGTATGTAAATTACGGCGCTGCAATGCAGCATCTTTCACAGGAAGGATAATAACGATGCATACGAGACATTTTTTTTTGCACGAAAACAGGTTACTTTACGTAAAAAAACGACACATTTATATATATATATATATATTTTTAAAAAAAATAAAATATATATAGCAACGCGCGTCAATTATCATTAAGCTTCATCCCCCCCGCAGCTCCGCACTCACCGGCTCCGTGCTGATCCGCGCTAAGATGGCGAAGGTGGACAGACCGTCACAGACGCATCTGGTTCTGGAGGAGCCGACGGGCACCGCTCTGCAGCTCCGCGTCCAGGAGCCGAGCAGAGACGAGCTGGGGAGGGGGAGAGAGGGAGGGAGAGAGAGAGAGAGAGAGAGAGAGAGAGAGAGAGAGAGAGATGTTCAGACCGGCCCCAGATCAGCCCCGCCGGGTCCCACGGGCTCCATCCAGCGCACGGAGCGCAGCGCAGCGCCGAGGGTGGGCGCAGCTCGTCAGTTCCCCCCCCATCCCTCACGCACACCACGCATTTACAGCATCTTAAGCAGGCTGCGTGGTGCAGATGAATATTTTATTCTCAGAATGGGACCCCGATATGGAGGCGAGTATCACAGCGATCGGAGGCTGAGACGCCTGTCGCCTGTCGCCAGTCCACAGCTGCAGGTGACTCATGTGTCGTCTATTATTTCTTTATTCCTCCAGCGCCTCTCACTGTTGCCATCCTGTGGCTGGTGCACGGCGACAAACCTTCTTTTTTTTTATTTATTTTTTTTAAAATCTGTACTTTTTCGTGATAGAACGCGGGAGAGGAAATCAGACCAGCTCCATTTCGTTGGGACGCGGGAAAATGGAACACTGGCGCTGCTCTCCCGCCACGTGATTGGCCGGAGGAGGCGCGAAGTCTGGGGGAAATGAGCAGAGCCTCAAAATGAAGCCTGGGAAAAGGAGGTCGTCATGGCGGCGAGGGAAGCTACCCTGTTGGATCTGGCTAAATCGCGCCCGAGTATTGATCTCTTAGTCTGAGCAAGGGGGGGGCCAAATTGAACAAAAATGGACCTGGCCCAGTCCATCGGCTGAAACCAAGTCTCATGTGATGCACTTGGACCACCAAGCTATATTCACCATTAATCTTTCAATCTAAATGCAAATGGACCACCTGTCCCTCCCTCCTTTTGTTAACATCAGAACTCTTGTCTGGGTTCCATCTGTCTTGTTTTATGAACTAATTTTGAACGTGGTCTATGATGTGACCTTATTCAACCAATAAGATACTAATACTCTTTAGGAGGTTCTGGAATGCTTGAGGTCCTTACCTTTCACTTTCGTCCCAGGAAATGCAGGTCTCATTGACAGTGCCCTGTAGAAAAGACCAGAGTTAAACACGTTGCCATGGGATTCAAAATGACCTTAAGATGTCTTCATGGCAACTCACGTTGTGGAGGTGAGGGAACTCGATCTCTACTGGAGAAGTTAGCAGCCCCGGAGTGGGTTTCACAATCACGCTCACCACCTTGGAGTTCAGCACCGTGGTGTTACTGGGAGGAAAGGTTGTTGCAGGTCAGCGATGTGGGAAATCACTACAGGTTTTTAGACCGCAGGAACCTGCTAGAAGCAAATCTAGTTCCTTACCTCTGCATGGACAGCATGTTGCCCAGGTTTCGGTACAGAACTATACCAGTCACGTAGGCAGTGATGTCCTCGGTTTCTGGGTAAAAAGACACACTGATCGTTACATGGGGGCTGTGCTGGTGCGCTCTGGCATGTGTAAGGGGGGAGATGGGAGCCTCACCAGGCAGGTCGAAGGACAGAGCATTGCGCGAGACGGTGATCTTCTCCTCTGAGTTCCTAACCCACTCCATCATGCCCCTCCACCCCCTCATGGGGAAGCTGATGTCAGAGGTCATGGCCTTGGGCCTCTTCTGAATGCTGAGTTCTACAGGGAACACGTGAATAAAGGTCAAAGGATGTTGAACGCGGAGAAAAAGAAGCAAACATGGCACAGAATGGCTCCAGCAGCTCTGCAGGGGAATGTGTCAGTGTGCTTGTGAATTTATGCGGCTTTACGTGAAAGTGTCTCCTCGGAGAAGGGTGCCGGGTGACATTGAGGCAACAGATGGAACGATCTTGTCACATTCCCGCCATTTTGGGGCCTCGGAGAGTGGCACAAGGACTCACCTAGGTTTTCAGTGACCTCGTAAATGTCCTGGAAGTCTTTCATCTGGACCCCGATGATGTCCACAAACTCCTCCACCAGACTGAAGAACTCCTTCGTGCTCGCGCCCATCTGGATGGAAGTGAAAGCGAATGGAACAGATGAGTGGATGTGGCACAAGCCGTAGATAAAAAAAAAAAAAAAAAACGTCCCTAGAAAGCTCCTGTCAACCTCCCCCGTGTGCTGTAAATGGCGCTGAATCACACTTGCGAGTGCATGTGCGTCTGTGCCGGAATCTTGCGCGTCTCTCTGACGCAGATCGCCAGTGGACGTGGGCGGGAGGGACCTGCGACCGTGTCATAGTGCCGCGCTTATGCCTTTCCACAACTGGTTTGTGGGCTGATGCCGAGACGCACAGATTGGTGCGTGGGCAACGCGATAAGCGCCGGCTCCCGGCACTTCGCCCCGTGTTCTACCCCGCAACCGACTCGGCCGTTTGGAACAGAGCTAGGAGCTGCTCACTGTACCCTCAACATCACACTGTGGCTAAAAATAGGTGCCATTTTTGAACTCGTCCTTTAGTAGGTCTTATTCTTCATCATCAGCCGCCACTGTTGCACATTCTTGAGGGATGTGCTGTCAGCCGGTCGTCTGGTTTTGTACGTAACACCGGCTAATGGAACCCAGAGGCAGAAAAGCCCAGAGGAAGCGAGTCCTTGTCACTTTGTCGTGATCCACTGATAAAGACATGCACACGGAACACATGGAATATCTCACCAGCTGGGCCTCATCCCATTTGTCCCGGTGCTCGTCCTTCAGCAAGTTGCTGATGGTCTGGGCAAAATTCTGCGGGTGAAGGAGGGATGAAAGATGTAATAAACTCAGGATCAGACCCTAAAGATCCGTAAAAGTCGGTCCACTTTCATAAACCTGTCGTTACCTCGACATCTATGTTGCTCAGGCTGTAGCCGGCTTTTCTGAAAATTTCTGTTGTATTCTTCAGGATCTCCATGATGGCCAGCAGGTCTCCGCTGTATCTCGTTGTGTTGTCTGAGGTGGTTTTTAACCTTGTAATCAGCTCTGTCACCCCGTCCACCATGAGACCTCTCTGAGCCTTGGAGTGGCGCTCCTGTGTCTGAATGTGGAAAGATTGTGGGGAAAAAAAAAAACATTAATTTCTGCATTTCAGGTTCATGGTTGGCAACATTTAATAAACATCTGTATCACATTCTAAGCCTACCAGCATCTGGATTTCTTCATACTCCTTGGAGACACATTTTATGTGGGTCGGGTTCTCCCAAAAGGCAAGTCCCACTGCATCCAGTGTGCATCGCCGGAGAACTAGTCCTGGATAATCGGGAAATTGAGGGCCATTAGGAGGGAGCAACACTTTAAAAGAAATTTGGATTTGCACTCAGCCAAAGGGGTTATAAGCACCTGAGGCATCAGCAGGGCAGGGCACAGCTGCCGTATCTCCAGCAGGCGTCTTCCTCCACACCACACTGCCATAGTTCTCTTCAGGGCAGATCTCGTGGGGTTCTGCAGGGAGCAATTATCGGCCCTTTTACTTTCCACTCTCAGTTCCACCCAGACGCGAGCAAATGATTTATTTATGTAAATATTGTAACACTGACCTGGACATCTCTTTTCATTACACTGCTTGGATTCTCTTTTGGAGCCAGGGCAGGGTTCTCCGCCAAAAAAGGGGCCATCACAAGCTCTTTGTCTTTCTTGGATCCCTCCTCCACAAGTCTTAGAGCAGCCACTCCATGCACTCCATGAGAGCCACCTTCCATTGACTAGGGGTCGGAGAGCACAATGCAAGCCAAAAGTCACGTCAAAGTGTCAAATGTTCTGCATCATTCAGGACGAGTCATGATGCTGCGGCAATGTCATAGAGGAAAGCATCGAGTACCTGGGCATTCCTTCAGGAAACACTTGCTTGCCTCAAGCCAATCACCACGGCATTCTGAGCCTCCATAGGATGGTCCGTTGCACTCGCGGGTGCGCTGCATGGTCCCATTGGAGCAGGTGGAGGAACAGGAGCTCCAAGCTGACCATTCATTCCAGTAACCGTCAACTACAAGGGACAAACAAGGTGCTATAGAACTGCAAAACTCCCTTCAGATGTAATGAATGGAAGAACCTGTACTAATTATGCTAAAAACATACCAGTCCACAAACATTTTGTGAAATGCAATGTTCCTGTTAAAACGTTGTCTGAAGATCAATGCTGACTGCATGGTTGGCCTGCTTGCCCCATCTGTCCCTTAGAGACCAGAATGAACAACTGACCTGTCCAACCCACCCCAAGCTGCCTTTACTGCCCTTCATGCTCAACTGAAGGGGCCGTTGTGTCTCTTGGGCTCAATAGTCACAAACCTATGTACAAACAGCTAATTGATGGTGAGTGGGCAGAAGCAAGAGAGAAATGGGTCTGAATGTGGGCCAACGTTTCAGGGGAGCGCTAGTAAAAATCCCCAGAACAGAGCAGCAAGGCAAAAGGCTTGAGTGCTTAAAATACACAAAGCATAGAAAAGGAGGGTTGAAAGTGGATCGTTTTTGTTGGATACAGCCTGTGCTAGTTAGACGTGTCTGGGTCACAGAGGCTCTGTTCAGTGCAACACATCCATTTGAAAGCGCCCTTTCTTAGGAGGGATTTTGTTTCTGAGTGGGGAAAATGAAAATGATTTCTCTGGAAATTAATCCTTATTAAATGAAACTTGAAATGTTTTTGAAGGACTCTGAAGGTCTTACGCCATCATGTTGACTCTACTGCCATCTGCTGGTGAAATATAGAAACTGCATGCTCTCAAGTCTGCAGCGCCCCAAGCCAAACACACGCAGTGGAATACGAAGAGAAATGTGTTTTTCTTGCCTTTTTATGAGCTTTGGTGTGACGGTTATTCTGAATATAATATTTGTGGGCGGAGACCTGTCTTACCTGGACACACGGCGATGTTGCAGAACTTGGTCTGTTTGGTGGGGCCACGGCAGGGTTCTCCTCCATGCTGAGGCTGACGGCATGTGCGGACGCGGTCGCGGTAACCCCTGCCACAGGTGGAGGAGCACAGACTCCAGGGAGCCCACTCATCCCAGGCACCGTTCACTAGGACAAGAGAGAGAGATGCAGAGGACGCTCAGCACCTGCGGTTCTGGACGATGCGGCGTTCTGGGTCAGCACGCCTGAGCCTCCTCACCTGGGCAGACGGCTGTGTTGTTGCAGGGGCGGTTCTCCCTCAGGGGGCCAGTGCACTGCGTGCTGTAGGTGGAGCTGGTGCAGAAACGGGTGCGGGTCTGCCATCCCTCGCCGCAGGTGATGGAACACGCGCTCCATGGTGACCACTCATCCTGCACGGTATCCACTGCACACACACAGGGAACACCGTGTTTAATTAAAGTCTAAAGTTCTGAGTTCTACGTTCTAACGTCCTTTAATCGACAGGTGACAGAATCAAAGATCTTACCATTTTGAGGGGACTGGACCCCAAACAGTTCGCCGTCCCTCTTCTGGCTGACAATGGAACGCAGGGCCTGGCTACGCTGCCGGACTTGTCCTGAGGGTTCCAGATCACGAGCAGTTAGACGTGCCGTGCGCTGCCAAAGGTGTCCAGTAGGTGGCAATAGAGAACCGAAACAACCCATTCCAACTCACCGATGCAGGGCTGAGGGTTGCAGGCACGCCCTTCCTCGACCACGCCCTCACAAACGCCATCCTCGGGCTGACACGCCCGGCTGCGCACCTGCACTCCACCTCCACACTCGGTGCTGCACTCAGACCAGCGTCCCCAGCCACTCCAGCCCCCTGCAGGAAGCAAGCATCATTTCATTTCGATACATTAAATTCATCAAAATTGGAAATAATGTCAACTTAAATTCCTAAAAGAAGCAGCTGTCGCTGACATCTAGTGGCCTTCAGTGGAAACACCAGAACGACTGTAAAAGCCCGAAGCTGATCATCTGAGCTGTGAAAAGCTGAATACGGCGTATCGGAAATCAAAAGGCCTGGAAGGCCATGCCGACGCCACACCGAGGGGCTTTCTTGGAGAAATGGCCGCCCTCGGGGGCAGAAAGGGCACGGCGCGGCACGGCGCGGCTTCGTCTTTTACACGGCGGCCGCTGTGTTCGCATGCAATTTATTTATTTATACCAAACACATTTTGTGCGCCGCCCCTGTTCCTGCGCGCACAAATGTTGCCATGGAAACCGCAAGCGGCTGGCATGGATTTGCTCCTGCTGCTGACCGTGGGAGGTTTGCGAGGGGCGCCTCTGCAGATGGAATTGATCGGCGAGGAGAATTCAGGCCCGGCGGAAAGGGCACTAAAGTTGTTCTTGAGCCCCTTGTTCGGGTTCCGGAATGTTCCGCGGTGCCCCGTGACGGTTTGTTTGCATAAAAACGGAAGCTTGTACTCACGCATGATCTCGGCGTCACGGCCGTTGTCCCTCAGCGTCGGAGCACACTTCTCCACGTAGACTCCGCCCCTGTAGCAGCCGCCCGGCTTCCTCTTGGGCGTCTCCCAGCACTGGCAGGGGGTCGCCATTATACCGCAGGGGTTGCTGTGGGTGCTGCCCGCCAGGCAGCTCTCCAGCCACTGGCACAGCATCTGGCAGGCGGGCATGCTGGGGTTCCTCTTTCCCACCACCAGGAACTCGGCCTTGAACTCGCTGCCCTCGCCGGAGACCTCCGCCGCCAACTCCGCGCCAGGCTGAGGCGCCGCCTTGCGCAGCTGCAGGAACTGCTTGCTGGACTCCAGGTAGGCCACCGAGGTGGCGGCGTCGCACAGGCGCACCACCTCGTCGAAGCTCTCCATGCCCAGGTAGGTGCGGGAGGTCTCGATGAAGGAGTCGAACTGGAAGGCCCTCACTTGGCGCGGCACGCACACTTGGGCGGGCTTGGTGATCTTCATGTACACGGTGTAGCGGCGAGGGTCCGGGTTCTGCAGGGTCCAGGAGCACGGCGTCGAGGGCAGCGCCGCGGACGAGGAGAAGACGCCAAAGAAGCGGCTCTGCTCCAGCGTGGCGCAGGTGTCCGAGGCCGGGCCAGACGGGGTCCCCACGCTCAGGCAGACCAGCAGCGCCACGGCCAGGCCGACACCCGGCACGTAGACAACACCCGCCATCATGACTGGATCGCTCGCTTGCCTTCTCCTCCCTTCTGTTGCTCCGCCCTCGTCTCACTTCCTGGTTTCTGATTCGACTTCGGAAGTTTCCTCCTCACTCTCGAGACTTGATTGGAAGGTTCAGTCTTCAGTTGGACAAACTGGAAGTCATGTTCTAGAAAAGAGACAAGGCGGTATGGTCAATAACGGAGCCCACGTGGACCCTGTGACTTGATAACCGCGTCGGGGGTCGCGGTGAAGGATGCACCAGTGATTGGCGTTAAAACCGCGGCCCCCTGCACGGCGTGCTGTGCCATCTGTCCATGCAAATGTGGATCTGATGAACACAAGCTCACTGTTGCAGGGTGCCGGCCCCGGGCCCCTCCCTTTCCCACCGGCTGCAGGACTGAAAGGCCTTTTTACCGCCGGGGCTGAACAGGGGACTGTTCGCACGTGTGGGAGCGGCCACAGCTGCGTTACCGCTCGCGGTGACGAACGAGGCGGCGCGGTGGTCAAGAAGAGAATGCCGTTGCTAGGCAACCACGCCCTTGCACACTCACAGTGCATGCAGGCGAAGTCTTCCAACAGAGTTGCTATTACTTGTCTGTCAAAGTGACCGGGGTCGGGGTGGGGGCGGAGCTCTACCGACACAGTTCGTCCGCTGCCCCAGTTTTCCACACTTGTGGCAGCTAGAACACAGACGAGTGGTAGTTATGGCAACGGCTGATGCTTGTGTGCGCTATCATCGCTGAGTCGGCGCTGCTAATAACGCTTTATGTAAGGAAGATAATGGGATCACTCCGCAGAAGCGCCTCTTCAGAGAGAGGGAGTGTGTGTGTGTGTGTGTGTGTGTGCACGTGTGTGTGTGTGTGGCACTGAACTCTGGTTTCTGAGGGAGGAGGGGGGACAGGAGGGAGGAGAGGCGGAGGTGTCTGCCAGTCGGTGTCTCTGGTTCGCACGTAGCCGTGGCAACGGCTCGTTTGTGCGATCGCACAAGTCTCTCCCACAGAACTTGCGAATGTGACTGACGCACGGCTTTACGCAAATCGACTCAGGCGTGCTGCTTCACCAGGATGGTCAGAAGGAAGCGGCGAGGGAGAACAAGACAGCACCACACCACGCGACTCTCGCAACGAACATACGACATACATGGGTCCCTGCAGAGCTGTTCTGTGCAGTGCATGATGGGAAAGCCCTGAGCCCGCATCTGAGTTCTCCAGGTTGCACCCCGCATGCCGTGTGCTTCCTCGTGGTTTCTCCCACCAGGAGGAACGTTGAGATGAAACTGCTGAGAGACTGCCGAGCCGTGCTTTGGGCTGACCAGGCAGAATCTCGGGGGTGGAAACCGCTCGCCTCACGAGTTTGTGTGAGGTGCCTTCTCTCCAGTTTCGGCACCATCACCAACCCGAGAGCCAAAAGGTCAGAGGGCAGACCTGAATTATGCGCTTTAATGGTGAACCCGTGCATCAAAAACCATGCAGTGTGTCACTATTGCACGAACACAGCTGATCCTGCAAGTTTCTGCACAATCACCACCCCGAAAGTGAAAAGGTACAAAACCAACAAAGCAGCCAATCAGAGGACAGATCTGAGTCCAGCGCTTTAATGGTGAACCCGTGCAGTAAAAAGTCAATATTGCACGAACACGGCGCTGCGGGTTTCGGCTCCTCCGACCTGTTGACAACTTTTCACCCCGCGGTAAAAGCGGTTCAGCACCGCGGACAGCGGTCCGGACACTTACCCGGCAAAACCCCGACAGGCGAGCCCGCAGCGGTCACTCCATCCAAGTCCGACCCGTCGTCAGACCGATTCCGGGTTTCAGTGCAGTCCGCGTCCACAAGCAAGGCGGGAAAAAAGAAGCGACTCAAACTCCAAAGAGTTTACTACCAACGTGATGAACAGCTATGTCCAGGGCAGACTGGCCACAGCCCGGGGCCGAATCGACGGTGGCGGTGCTCCGCGCTGTTGGTACTTGTACTCCCGGCTTCAGAGTCTCCCTGCTCGTGGTCTCCCTGCACTGCAAGCGGGCTTTCAGTCGGTCTGTGCCCGGCGCCCTGCTCTCCGGCGCATATATCCCGGCCCGCCCCCCCCGCACCCGAGACCGAGTCAGCGCGTGGACGAGGGGCGGGGCGCGGGGGACGCGAGCGTAACGAGGGAGGGGGGGGGGGGGGGAGGGACGACGCACGGACGAGCGCAGGAGTCTGGGAACCGGAAAGGAGGAGAGTCCGGGAGCCCGGGAGCCGTTTCGCCGTGAAAACGTACACGCGAACGCACGCGTTTTCATCATGGAACGTTCAGCACGAACGCATTTACGTGACGCGACGCTCTGCAGAGACCCACTGTGTGTGTGTGTGTGTGTGTGGTGTGTGTGTGTGTGTGTACCTGGGCGGAAGTGTGTCCCTGCAGAGCGTGTTAATGAGTTCAAGGGGATTTCAAGTGCGCGTGCACGTGAACATCAGACTTAATTATTATTTATTTATTTATTTATTTATTTAATTTTATTCCTGATTTGGTCATGAAGGGTGGGGCCTTCATCTATTATTTTTTTGTTTGGAACTGAGCAAGGTGAAGGGAGGTGGGCCACTCCTACGTTCGGGAGGGTGAAGTCTTGACCCTTGGAGGCGATGAAAGGGCGTGGCAAAGTTTGGTTCGTTTAGAGAGTTAACCAGAACCAGCCCTCTTGCACCCGTGGGTGTCTGCGGCGCACACCTCATCAAGCGAGGGAGTCCCGAGCGGGGGCGTCCAGTTGGCAGATCCTAAACCTGCTGGTGATGAGTGGAAGCGTGTGATGGGGCGGCTGTTAGTCAACGTTACATAAACGTTCCCACTGCATCCGAAACGGTCCTCTGGTCAGTGGGGCGTCCCAAAGGGAGGGGTCACAGCCGCGAGAGGTGGGCCCGAGTGGGTCATCATAGTCATGACAGAGGATGTCATTCAGAGAAATCCCACATTACTGTGACGGAGAGAGAGGGAGAGAGAGAGAGGCAACTGGGTATTGGCGAGCGACAGATGGGTGCCACGACAACGGCCGTGCAGAGAGATGATTTATTTTATTCTCACTGCTAAGCAACAGCCTTTTACGTCTGAGGTTCCTCTACCAGCCAACTTCCTGTGACTAAGAATAAAGTAAAAACAAAGATGAATACATGAGCGTTAGTCACCACCGCAGGGAACTACTTCTTCCTGTGCAGGTAGGGAAGCACCCAGTGAAGTCCATTAAATGACTCAACCTGTGAGGATGGGGGTGAAGGCGGCGTAGACCTTCAGAAGCACCAATTTGTATAAATCTGCATTACCAGGTTAGGGAGTTTTCCCACTCCGTGCCTGCAATCACCTGGTGCGACAAGTGTGTTAAGGGTGAAGTTGTGTATTATGAGTTGCTGCATCTAACTAGATTATTCGATCGATCACTGCCCCTAGACTTAACTTTAAATGCAGAGGACACGTTTTGTGCTGCGTTGCAGTGCGTCACAATGACAAAAAAGAACCAAAGAGCAAGTATATTTACACACACACATTTGAGCACGGACACACATCTAATATATCTGCAACTCTTTGAGGACATAATGTAATAAGGGTTTAACTGTGTAAATTATAAATGTGTAAGTATCTATATCCTGAATTTAAACCAACCCCTGAACTTGATTACAGGAACCAAATACCACACACACAAACGCTTAAAATTCACTTGTGGGACTAATAAAGGATCATCTCATTTTATTCATATCTTCTGAGAATGTAGCGTAAAAAGTGTCCTACATGTGTGAATATGCTCAATGATGCAGAATTTTAATATGTATTAATATGTAATGTAATATTGTAAGTAGGTGTGTAACAAGACTTAAATATTAAACTCAACCCTGTTCCTACACACACACACACACACACACACACACACAAAACCTTGTTAAATCCTTCTGTTAAAAGTTTTTATGGGGCCAAAATTTTTTTTACTGTATATTTTACACAGGCCAAGTGTGTGTTAAAGGGGTTCTGGCTTACACACTGGTGGCCAGGCCAACCCATAAAGCCTCGCTGCCCTCGAACCGTTTACAGAGATCAGATCAGACATACACTTCAAACACACGTTGTTATTCACTGTCTCCCATCATGCGCTGAAACCAACACAAACAAGAGCCTGTAGTGGACGCGTGCGCAGACACACTCCCACACACAAACCGATCATGACGCCTGGCACAGTGATGTAATGCTGCGTCCCCCACAGACATACACAACCTCAAACAAAGCAGTGCACATGCATTCAATACACCATGAAGACGTATCTATGCCAGACTACACATGAGACCAATCAAACAAGTTTAAGGGGCCATTAGAAAGAAACACATCCTTCGCCTCACCACTGAGTTCATCTGTGGATGACGAAAGATTATTATGCCTCTTTAAATGGAAAGATCCGGAGGTTCTACTATTCTGGCTCTGTTTAGCAGTGTGTTGATGTAGGACCACCTCTGACCTCAGGAGGGCGCTGAGATAGACAAAAAGATTTCGATTGCTGCTTTTTCTTTGCCGTTCACATGTTGTGTGTGTGAGATAAGTGAGATAAGTACTTTTATTAGGACTTTATTGGTACTCATTATCTACACATTTTTTAATAACCAGTATTGACATATATTTATTTTTATAAAATGTATTTGAGATTTTTTTTTAAAGGTGAACGCTGTGTTGTCTTTATATATTTATGTGTGAGTGACAGTAGGTGTGTGTGTTTAAGAGTATGTGTTTCTCTGTAAGTGATTGCTGTGTGTGTGTTGAATGGTGTGTGCACAGTAGTGTCTAGTGTATATTTGAGAGTAAGTGTGTGTCATATGTGCCTGTGTTAATGCGCATTTGATCATTACTGCATGAATCTGAGTGTGCGTCTCTTTGTGTTTGATAGTGTGCATGTGCTTTTGTCATTGAGTGCGCATGTGTTGTTAAGTGTTTGTGAGCGTAAACACTCGCTTATGTGTGTATCTGGGAGTGAGTGTGTGTGTGTGTCAGAGTGGTTTTGGTTAAGGGTGTGTGTGTGTTCGAGAGGGGAAATACAGAGACTGGAGCCGAGTGACTCACCACCAACCGATTGCTGCCGACAGCTGAGGTTCAGGTCTCGTTCAAATCCTCAACGGACGTTCATGAGGTCATTGTACAACGCGCATCAACACCCGCCCCACGCAGACCACGTGACCACGTGACCACATGACCACGTTTTTTTTCATGTTTCTGAACCTAATGAGAGAACACACTGCATATGAATGCTGCGTAATTCCAGCTGGCCATGACTTCCTTCATCTGACTGACCCCAACACCAGGAGATCCCTCACAACTGGGCCAGACCTGGAGTGCGAAAGCAGGTCACCTGACAGCTGGGTCACCAGACGAGCAATTACCTCCGATCGCCTGAGCCTCTGCACAGAGGCCACGGTAGCCGAGTGGCAGCCATTCAGAGGTGTCAGCCTGCCTTTATTCTTCACAGTGGAAAAATGTCAATAAAGTGGTAAACAGCCACATGGACAGAGGGGTTACCTTTAACCACGTCTGACACCGCGGCAAATTCACAGTCAGACAGCCGAATGGTACAATCCATGCAGCCTTTCCACAAGGAAACCAGGTCAGTGCCTCGACACCTGGACATGACCTGTAGTTACATGGGCATTTCTGGAGAATGACTGACCAGCTATGTCACACAGGTAAGACCACTAGTTAAATCAAAGTTAGTCCCAGCTGAGACCATTACTGAAACACATAAATTAGAATAACATGGACTCTGACATGCGTAGTGCCTTATTATTATTATGTGTCTCTCTTAATCTGAAATAAGTTATTCCATTCGTTGACTTTGAAAAAGTACAAAAAGCTTAACACAGTGCTTAACATACCTTAACACACATACATAACTGCTAGTGTCTTCTTTAAGGCTAATAAAACAGACTGATAGCTGAAGTTTAAATGTGCATGATACGGTTGAGCCTTTGTCCCAGGACTGAAGCAGGTTCAAATGATGGCTCTAGGAATCCAGGACTGTCCTTCTAAATCACATTTTCACACCCACAATGCAAGTAAAATGTAAAAAGTTGAAAAGATAGTTATGAGATGCCCCTCTTCTCCTATGCACCATTAGCCCTGCTAGATTTTGTTGATGCCTGGCTGATGCTCGCACGCCTCCAAAGCTACGACACAATAGCGGCCTGGAAGAGACTGTCACCCTATGATTACGAGCTATTTACGACCATGTTAATGCAACACTTGTTAATGTCGGCCCTAGGAGGTGATATGATTAGAAAATTCCTGGACGGTTCCCTTTTTCTCTTCACAGCATTACTCTTCCTTTCTGTGGTCTGTGGTTTGTGATGAAAAGGTTCCTAGGACCTGTACGACATCCAGCTGTGTGTGGCATTGGTTATACACCAATTATCAATACCCACTCATGCCGTTAATGTAGCTTGAGAATGAGGGTCACGGCAGGGGGTTAAGCAGGACTCCGACCTGTTGGAGCATCTTGTAGGGCTTGTTTACAAAATCATGCGACGGGTCCCAGGGGGCCAGGGAAGGAAACCGAGAACCACATGTGGCCCAGCGTGGCTCAGGACGGGGGCAAGTTCACATGGCAACTGAGCGCAAGCTTCCGTGCAACACGGAGCTAATGGAGCCTATCGATGGGGGATTATAGGCTTGAGAGTAGAGCATGTGAACTACAGATTCAGCAGGTGGCAGACAATCTGAAGCAAATTCCCCCAGTGGCAGCCAACCAGCCTGTTTCCTGTCACGGCACTCTAGAGTTTCTGGATCTAGAGGAACTTGGTTGTGCCTGTTTCTGTTTAGGGTTCTGGATGGTACGTCCCACAAAATATAGAATGAGTCCCAATTTAATAAATACAGGATGGGGTTTGCCTGGTATTTCCAAGCCTGGTAAGTCCATACTTTGTATGAAAATGAGAATGGATTGATTTGTTGGGCCCTAAAACACTAATGATTGGGTAAGACATGTAGGATCTGAGCCAGTCCGAAGCAGAGACTCTTTTTGGAGGGTAGCATCATAAAGTCATTATGAATGCAAAAGTACAGGCACGAATGGGAAGATTAAAATCAGTGGCTCATTACCAACTTTCTTAAAATAAGTTGCTATGGCACTGCTGTGGTAGACGTTCTTTATGCAAACTGTATGCATCATTCACTGCTAATCTCAATAGATCTGATTGTGCATCAGACGCACAACGACAACAGGTTGCATGCTGCTGCCCACATGTGCCTGCATGCCAGAAATACAGAGTGCATGGAAGCGCCTCAGTCGTGTCCACAACACGTGCCAAAATCCCCCCGCATCCGCTGCAGGACTCCAGCGTGCATGTGCTGCGGGTGTGTGTTCCTGCAGGGCAGGGGCAGGAGAGCGAGGGGCATCGCTGGGAGGGCATCGGCAGCGCCTGCCATCGCCATCGTCAGCGCTCTGAGAGTGCGTTCGCATCTTTGTCTTCCCTCCCTCCCTCAGGCCTCGGCGCCACTCTCTTCTCTCTCACATGTAGCGCTGGTGTGTGGGGGTGCTGCCGTGACTCATCATTTGCACACCTCATCCACCGGTGCCCATATATGGGCTGCCAGGAAGTCCGCTTTATATATATTTATATAATTTTTCTTTTTTTCTTGTTCTTCTTTTTGTCCACGTTGTAAAGTCTGGCAGCCAGTGAACAAGCCAGAATTTTTTTTTCTCTTCCTCGCCCCCTCGATGCTTTTCATTTTTCACTCGTCTTTACTTCAAAGATGATCTTGATTTGCAGCGAATAAAGGCAATGTAATGAAAGTAGTGCCCACAAGAGATGCTGCTCTCAGCCCGAATCAGGCTGAAGAAGAGAACTGCAATTTAGTGCAGGAGAAACACTGAACTGCAGGGCCACTGCTGGATAAATTAGCTAAAAGAAATGAGCTATCCCGGGGCTGGAAATGAAAGTGCAGCTGGCATCAAGGAAAAAGTTACGAGGTGCCCAAACGAAGAGAACTTTGCTTTGCTCAGAAATGACCTCGGTTTATAATCTGAAGATTAACAAGGGCGCGCTCTTGTCGCTTCAGAAATAGTTTATGGTGCGTCATGGTTCTATTGCAGCGAGTACAGTACATTCGCTCGCTTTTTTCATATAAAAAGGATTTTAGTGCATCAATAGCCTGTTTTCTTCGTTCATTTAGCTGCTTTGTGGGAGTTGGATGTGTCACCGGTTGAATTTCTTCTTTGGGCTTCGGTGTGCAGAAATCTCCGGACAGGAAGTGTAATTTAGAGACTGGTGATTAAGAGTCGATTGGCCGCAGTACCTGGGGCATGAGCCACTAAAGAGCTGCTTTAATGAAAATGATAGGATGAAAAGAACCAGGGTTAGATTGTCTTTGAAATTGTTAGAGTCTCTTTTGAAAATCTCGACCTCAGCTGCAACAGATCCATCTTATGAAAGCAAACCACGCCACTGGCAGTCTGGCATGGAGCACTCAGGAGAAATGGCAGTTTAATCAGCGCATAATCAGAACAGCACTGAACACTCAGTTAACTGCCAACACCAACAGCTCTGTCCCTTCTGTTTTGACCAAGCATAAATACATGTCCATTGTTGAAATATATGTGTATGTACTACATTTGCATGTGTGTGCATATAGATGCATGTACATATTGAATATATGCATTTGTATTTACATCCATGCACTTGCATGGATAACTGCTGCACATTAAATGTGCATGAATGGAAGTATATGCATATGTGAATTTGTATGTGTGCATGCTTGTGCATGTCCCTGCATATGCTCATGCATTGATATATGAACATATATTAACAGGCATGGTGCTTTATGTGTTCCCAAGAGCAGAAACGCATTCAATCTGGAGTTTACAGTGCAGTTTTGTGATGTTTCATATTATCTTACACAAGTTAAAAGTATGATGTGAATATGACACGGCAAGAAACGCTCATCAACATTCATAAATGAAGTATAGTGGAGCCTGAGAGTAGAGTAGAGCCTGAAACAAGCAGGTTTCCTCTTTATCAAGATACATTCATCCATGCCACTAGGTGCTTCAACAGTGGCACAGTTTACAGTCTAGCTGAAAATGAGCTTATATAATTAATGAGCATAGGCCATTAAAAAAAAATTCAGTAATGGTACTGCTGAAAATTAAATGTCAGTCACTGGGTGGGGGGCCTGTGTTGCAGCTGTAGTGTTAATGAAAAGTGTAACTCTTGCCCTTCTGACCCATCCCTGTCTCTCTGTTGGCTGCAGTGGGAAACGAATGAAAGAAGGTCACATGGGTGATTGCAGCGTGTCCCAGCCAACAGCGTTCCCCATCAAAACAAGGGGTTCCTCCTTGTTGCATGCGTCTGAAAGCCTCTGTTTTCCCAAAGTACTGTATGAAATGTGGGGGAAATTCTCTGAACTCGGCACGAGTGCAAACTCAGCCGGAGAACAGTGATGTTTCATACCTGCATGTCGCTAAATTGCCGACGCAGATTGGGTTCTATGCGGGAGTGTTCACCACAACAGAAATCTGCAAGATCAGAAGAGTATAGCAGACATTTCTCTAAAGTGCATGAATGTCCTCTGTAACAGCACTTCAGGTCACTTATATTCAGGGCATGTTCACTAATGTCACGTCAAGTGTATTTTCTGGATTTTCGAATTATTCTGATATTTCTGCCATCAAGGAGATGAGCTGGATTGATGATTGTGTAAAATTGTGTAAAACTTCCTCATTCTGGATTATATAAACCCCACCCTGACAATACAAAAAAATATGCAGGATACTTGATTGTTTAATCTTCGAAAATCTCTTCAATATCACCCATCTGGCAAGATTCTTGCTGTCCTTTGTTTTCTTGTCCTATTTCAACCCTGGTTCACGGCCCCATCACAAACGTGAACTAGGATGGTACATTCATGAATGTCCCCAACACACTACGTCTTACGACACCTTATCCCCTGCAATGAGAAAACCTTGAGCAGCTGTTTACGTCATTTACATGTTGGTCCACGCACATTTTCACAAAGACCTTGAATAGCCGGACGGGAGTGATGCCTCCAGCACTACAGCATCTGCACACGACCCCATTCTTTGTGAATATAGTGGGCCTCGAAATTATGAGACAGAATGATCTCCTCTCTGGGTGTATTTTTTGTAGACCGGGCAGGTTTTGTAGCGTTGTAACTAGCATGTTTTCCCTGCTCTTCATTTGTCTTCTATTTCCTGCTGCGCTCCAGCTATATTTAGGGAAACGTCTTTAATGAAGTCAAACGGGCCGCAGAAATCAGCTTGTTTACTCATTCCGGTTCTAGTTCATTTCCTACTGTTCCCTAATGCCGGAGCCTAGGATTGGCTAATGCCTGTTTATGTGGAGCTTCCCGGTGCGACTCCGGCGTCCTGAAGTGACTCACATCGAGGCAAACATGTTTAAAACACACAGCCGGAGCTGATTGGTGACTGGGGTGTGTTGTGTTGTAGTGCATTCACATTTTGGACAACATTACATCACCCTGATGACATCACTTCCCTTGAGGCCCGGATATCTGGAGAGTAGGACAGATCTGCCGATGTCCGTCCCTGATCCTCGTCTCTATCTCTATTAATCTTTCTTTCTCCAAAATTTAAAACCCCTAATCCTTCTCGAAACAACAAGAAGCCATTGTTTCCTTCGCGACGAAGCAAAAAAAATGGAATTTTTGTCCAGCTTGTCAAAATCTCTCCTGCTCCGGCCAGATCTTAGTCTTTGAAGGCTAGTATTTTTCCTCTTGTTCAAACACAAAAAAAAAAGCGGGTCAGGGGATGTTCAGCCGAGAAAAAAATGAAACTCAATTTCCGATGGGGCTTAACAAAGCTTTGGAACACAGCCGGAAGCCGGGTTCTGCAGCTAGTGGGGATGCCACTTCAGAGCGGATGTTTAAGGGACACTCTGTGATGCAGGAAATGAGTTTGACTGGTAGTCGTGCATCCATCATGGCCTCTTATAGAACATCATAAAGTTCCATCTGAGCCTTTCAATGACGATTAATCAACTTGGCTGAAGATAATCGATTACAAACTATTTAGTAATTTCAGATTTGTCACATTGGTCCAGTTAGTTACAGTTATTATCTTAATTGTTTTAAAATGTAAAAAAATGTCACCTTTTATGACATAGTTTGATAGGTGACTGAAAGTTTTTTCCATGCCGCTTTATCAAATGTGGATTTTTGTGGACAATAACAAAAACATCCATTAAAAGCAATTAAAGTAATTAATTATATGAATTATAACCTAATATTCGATTATCAAAACTTCAGTTTCTTGCGACTGTACTTTATACATCACATCGTTCCTTACTATTAAACTTTTCGGATGCTGAGTCCCACATTTTCGGTTTGATTTTCACACTGCTCTTTTTTGATGCTGTTAATAAAATATATTAATACTGACAGAAGAGAACATTGTCTGTGTGGTGAATGTTAAAAGCGTTGATTTTGTTCTTGGCTGTTTAAAGTGCGTCATTCTCAGAGCAAACCCGGCCATGTTACCAGCTTATGAAATTGTCTCTCGCTGGTTATTTTTGAACTTTCTTCTCGTGTCTGAATTATATTTTTACACTCTCTTCTTAGTTTTTTAGGTTCCCCTCCCTC
The DNA here is from genome assembly GCF_900700375.1 of Denticeps clupeoides. Classification (NCBI taxonomy): domain Eukaryota; kingdom Metazoa; phylum Chordata; class Actinopteri; order Clupeiformes; family Denticipitidae; genus Denticeps; species Denticeps clupeoides. The sequence goes on along the minus strand of NC_041726.1, from coordinate 8,706,354 downwards.
GCATTTCTGTTCTCTGGACAAACAACAAGTGACGCGACAAAGTAAAATGCCACCTCGCCCGTATATATATATAGAATATGAAACTGTGAATTGGGAGGTGCACCTCGCACATCACATCCGTGCCGGGACACCGACAGTGGCGAAGGTGTGTGAAAACCAATCAAGAGTTTCTTTCTTCTCCAACCCAGGGACTTCCAGGTCCCGACTCAAATCTCGAAACGTCCCAAATTTAACCCGGGTTTACGTCATCACAAGTCATACGGGTTGCTACTGAGAGAAATATTTAAAAAAAGATTATAAAATGAACTCTGCTGAAACTCTCCTTTTGTTCCTTTTTGCCACTTTATGTTTGGAACCTTGTTGATGTGAAATGGCCACGTGCCACAAGTGTCTGGTGACGGAAGAAAAGACGGCGATTAAATTAGCACCCGCCGCCAACGCCGGCACCTCTCCTCAGCTCCTCGCCAAGCGTGGCGTCCCACTGGACTGACGCACCGAAAAACTGTCCTTCCGCCCACGCCGCTCCCGGCTGCCATGTGCATCCTCCTTAGACGAGCACTGGCAAAGGATCATGGGAAATGGCAGCCATGTTTGCGTCGGCACTCAGGTCATTCATGGCTGGAAGAGAACGATGCATGTTATATGCAAACATGTGTCAAAAAAGTGGAAAGGCAAGGATAAAATAACACTCTTCTTTTGGTTCCCGAGAACAGACAGAACTCCAGACATCGCGCCGCTGTGCGGTTCGTCTCTCAGGGTGGGGTTGTTTTGACTGGAGAACAGTTGGAGACGGCCTGGAACCATAATCCCACTGAACCTGCCAGATCAGGCTCATCGGCTGCCGGGCTCAACAGAAACGCGATCGGGCTGCAGTGCATAACAGAAATGAACACTCAGCTCTTCAACCTACCTTCAGATGAATAAAATCTAGATCCCTGATTATGTGGCCGTGTTCCAGCAGTAGGAATTGAGTCGGGGAGAATCAAGCCCTTGAAAAAGCCGGGTAATTTGCTCATCCCACAGGTAAATTAGGTGTAGAAATGACAGGCGGGGCAGGATGAAAGGGGCGTTCGGAAGGAACTGGGCCCTTTGTGCTGAGATTACACCGCATTAGAGTCTTTGTGCCTGAACGCTGGAGGTCGTGTTGTTGATATCAAAGGTGTTAATGACTTCGGTGACAAATCCCTCGTTTTCTCGTGACTTGTGGATCCTTTTTTGAATGCCGGGCTATGGGCTTGTCCATTTCCTATTTGTTATTCTATGTGGGCGGGATCACGCCGCCCCAAAACCAAAACCCCATTTTGGTCTCTTGGCCAAACTATTTTTCAGTGCTCATCACGTCACATTCAGTGTTACACTTATGGAAGGATCTCTCATCCTCTGAGGTTTGTAATTTTGACACTAAATGGCCGGACTGAGTCTCAAATTCCACTTGAACAGACTTCCACTTGAACATGATAATAGACAAGAGAAAATATGAGATGTTCATATTAAAATCAAACGAAACGAAACTTTTTCCATTCAGAGCAAGATGCAACCCAGTTTGTAAGTAGAGTGGTAGTAGCCTAGTGGATAACACACTCGCCTATGAACCAGAAGACCCAGGTTCAAACACCACTTACTACCATTGTGTCCCTGAGCCAGACACTTAACCCTAAGTGTCTCCAGGGGGGGACTGTCCCTGTAGCTACTGATTGTAAGTCGCTCTGAATAAGGGCGTCTGATAAATGCCGTAAATGTAAATGTAAGTAAGCCCTGATCACAACAGAATATGACATGAATGACATATTAAGGAAAGAAAAAATATACATTTTCTGTATTTTTCTGTGTAGTTTCTGTGAATAAACGCAGGTTCCTGATCTGACACACTAATTGACGCCGTTATTATTGCCCATCTCAATTATCTCTGCAGATAGTTCTGCGGGATGGACATGTACGGTGAGGCCATGATGACCGAGCATCTCTCTACCGCTCAGATAGAAGATTCTAGATGGTTCTAGATGTGGTTCATGTGGTTTTGTGCTGAGTAATATTACTCTTGTTTTTGTGCCAGGAACCTCAGGCATGTTGCAGAAGAAGAAGCAGAGCAGCAGAGTGAACTGGTTGGTGCAGTGCGGAACATTCTATGAAGTCGCAGTGGAGAACATAGTAACGTGGGTCAGTTGACCCCTGGTGGAGGTCACCGAATCCCTCATTAATATTCTGATGGGTGTAGCTTGACCTTGTATTACAGCGTTCTGCTGTCCTCTTCCCCAACGCTGTCTCTCTCAGAGCAATTACAGGTGGTCACCATGGAAATGGAGGGAGCACTCCTTTGGCCTGCGGTTGCCATGGCAACGAGGAGTTTGCTCATCATTTCTACACCTGGGTGTGAATATGGGTGGCATCCTGACACGCTCAGGGCTTTCCACGATGGCTTTGACCTTCGCGAGCGGAAGTGCAGAGAGGAACCCTGTGAGAAAAATGGAGCCGCTCCGAGCTCGATACTTCATCCAGCGAGGTCATGGCCGCGGCGATGCAAAATGTCCCGCTGTTTGACACACCTTCAGTGTGAAACAAAACGCTCATACTTCTGAATAGCGAGAGCAGAGGAGAGGAACAGATCCTTCATCAGCAAGGGATTGTATGAAGCCGTGAGTCATGCACAGCGATTACAAGAAACCAGGGTCTCTGCAGACTTCCTCTGCTACAGAGTACCATTACACAACCCATTCCAGCTCCACGTCCCGAAAGGGCAGCTCATCTCCAACTGCTCAAGACGTGTCTGGTGTGCGTTTTGTGCGTTGACATTAACTTTGCAAGCTTGAAAAGGTGCAGTAAGAGTTCTGGACAAAAGTTCTTTCCCGAAACTGCTGAAAAACGATTGAGTGAATCAGCGAATCTACTGTGATAAAGGTCAGATGGTGTTCCCTGATGACAATGCGCCCAATGGGTTCCTTTGCTTGGCTAAATAGTTTGTTTCCATTTTCCAGCGGTGAGACATCTAGTGTGTTCCAATGCCTCGACACGAGGCACCTACACAGTATTATGTCCTGTAGTGCTTCAAATTCAAATTCGAATTCTATTTGTCACATACATAGTCATACACGGTATGATATGCAGTGAAATGCTTTTTGCGACTGCTACAGATCACAGTATTGCAAATATTGCAAGTATACAATGAAGACCAATATTAAGAACCAAATATTCCACTTTTATGTCTTTAACATAAAATATGTGTAATAGGTAGGGTGAAGGTGTGCAAATGAGTGAAGGACAATGTATAAGATAAAAAAAAAAAAAAGTGCAAAGATTTTGTGCAAAGAGATCAGAGTGATTGAAAGTGAAAGTGTGTATTGGAGTTCTATGTACTGTTGTTGTTGAGAGCTCGGATAGCTTGCGGGAAGAAGCTCCTCCTCATTCTCTTCATAGTATCACTGATGTAGACATGACTTTGTTTTATATGAACCAGCCAGAGCTTTTTAATTGTAATTGGATTTTCTGGCTCGGGAGGAATGAATGAAATGAATCAACGCAACACCTTTTCCTACATGCCGAATATTGTTTTTAATTCTCTGCCAGTATGTAACCACCAGCAGAGTCCCTGCTTTTCACATGAGGAATGGCCACGTGTCGCTGGTGTGAAGCTATGGAGCCGATGGGCATCTGGTTCGACATCCAGTCATGGCAGCGAGTTCCAAAAACGAATCCCACTCCTCTCTTACTCTCTCCTCCCGCGCTACATTCCGTCATCAGCTCGCGGTGCTAACTATAACCACAGTCCATGGGTGGGTTTCCCTCTAGAACGGCTCACCGGCACTGTGGGCCAAGTGATAATGGGCCGGGTGTGAGATGAAGGAGCACATGAGAGGCGCGAGGAGGACGAGCCCAGGATGAATGTACGGGATGGAGGTCAAATATTTCAGAAAGGCGTGTGGGAATCCGGGAACGTGGGCGTGAGAACCGGGGATTCTGGCAGCGAGTGGGCAGCTAGAACGAACGAGGGCGGACGTCCTACAGAGAAGAGCGAGGAGGAATCTTCCTGTGACATCACAAGCACCAATGATGCTGGGACTTCCTGTCCCGCCCCGAAGGCAACAGAAACAAATCACAAGACACAGACTAATGACATGGTTTTCAAACTCAGCAACAGAGGCCGGTTGCAGCATCCTGCTGAGTAAAGATGAGTTGCCCAGCCTGGCGTGAAGACCTGGTATCTCCCAGACAACAGCGATGTTAATAAAAACTGTATAAAAAATTATATTCATCCAACCTTTCCTTGTCCTGTTTCAATCTTTCTGCGTTTAGAAGCCAAAGCAGGAAGGACCGGGTAAAAGATCTTCTTATTCTTTTCCTAGTTATCAAAGACGCCCTGCACCATTACACCTCCTTCGCATCCATCCTGCATCATGGGCATAACTGGATCCTTGTAATGTGAAATATAATCACATATCACCCAGCCCTGCTGGTGGAGGTCAAATTGCCAAGTCATCTCTCCAAAAGTTGGATGAAAACAGAAAAAAAAAATCAACAGAACAGTAATTAGAAAAACATTAATGTCATTAATGCCGGTTTTGAGGAATGTTTTAGGCTCATTAGCACCTTTTCCCCAAATTACCCACAGAAATTAGAGAGAACAACAAATTACTGTTCCCTAAAATGTCTTCCGGCTAAATGTAATAAAAATAAATGTGCCTGCATCACAGCAAGAATGTTCTTCGTTAGTAATTATTGAAAATTGGTCATCTACATAAGAGCCGAACAGGGTTAGAAACAAAACTCCAGGTTAGAATCCAATAGAAGTGGTGTTCCTGCAACTCGTGTCACATGACCAGTGGTGTTCCTGCAACTCATGACTTTGCTCCAGTTCTCAGAGTTCGACAGAACAGGATAATTAACCAGGACGGCATGTCGCTGCAGCCGGTTCCACGGAGATCGTGAAGACAGCAGGACCGTGTGAAGTGAACTCGTGGGCTTGGTAATGGTGATAATGGGAAGGCCGCTTCGCTTTCATGTCCAGGGAACTGAAGACGGGCCTTGAGGATTTCCGCGGTTCTTGATTAACCGGGATATTCTTTTTCTCACTTATCCTCAGTACCGGTCATTATAAAGAACCATATTTTACAGACAGATGCCTTTTTTTTTTGCACATGAGTTCCACTGGTAGGACTGGGTTTGTGTTCTGTTAATATTTGATGGTCTCTAGCGTGAAGTTTTGGATGGGTTTGCAACTGCTCCAGCGAGGGCAGCAGTCCAGTGTGAGTAACTCCTCAGCCTCCTCCACACACCTGCTCAGCTTCACCACTACACTCACTTTACTCCCCTGCAAACTCCGGCACTGCTGGGAAAACACTTTCATTCATGTGCGGAGGAGGGCAGAGCTGGTGCAGAGAGGCAAAAGAACACTACTACGGAAAGTGACCTTGAGATGTCACCAAAGTCTTGGTATGGAAACTGATCTTCCTAACTTAAAGGATGAAAGGAGCATATCTTGTGGAAAACCTGCAGGATCAAGGTCTGACGATGGACCTCAGTGGTTCAGCAGGGTTCAGCATTTTCTTTATTGAAATCATACATCTTTGTCGGACATGAGCAGACATTGACATGGTTTTTAAAGGAACACTCAATTCTGGTGTACATGGAACATGAAAGCATTCCAGAAGTACAACGTGGTTGTTTTTGTCAGGATGCACAGCAAGCCCATCACACGGTGACACAACGAAATGTGTCCACTGTATTTAAACCCATCACCTTGGTGAGCAATGGGCAGCCATGAAAGGCATTTGGGGAGCAGTGTGTGGGGACGGTACCTTGAACAAGGGGACCTCAATAGAACCTTGGCAATTTGGGATTTGAATTCACAGCCCTTCGGTTACGAGTCAGCTTCGTTACCCACTAGGTCACCACTGACTCGATGGGGTTGAGGCTGAGAAAGCAGGCAGACATGGTACTAAGTGAGCTCTATGAAGACCCAAACACACAATTGTTGTTACATTGTACCTACAATTAAATCAGTAATGATGGGAGACAAAATGCTGCTCGATTTAATACTCCAAAATAAGTGCGGTTTAATTAAAGAATGAAGCAAAGGGGGTTTCTTGAAGATGGAAAGCTGTGCTGATGCTGGGTCATTCCACCATCTGGGAAGCATGGATGACAATGTCACATCCTCTACGTCATCTTGTTGCTGGAGTGTGATTTCAATTTCCACTTCTGTATTGAGGTGAACAGCATCTATTTACATCTTTTTTTTTATGACGTAAGTCTGAGTTTAGGCAGATGAATCTCATATCTTCTTGAACAGAGGGGATGAATAAAAACCATAGAGAGTATTTCTGGAGCATCTTTTTTGACCAGCAGATGACAGGAGGACAGCTCAGCATGTTTATTTATAGCAGGGCTTTTTTTTTATATATTATTTTTATTCTACCCGCCATGAAGAGGAACGGCACAAAAGCGTTGATGGGGATGGGCAACTTCCCCATCAGAGCTCATGGAGCGGCTACACAAAGACAGTTCATTTACAAGGAAGGAGCCGCTAAGACCTTGTTTTTGTGGAGACCGTTGCTAAGAAAGCGATCGCAGCAAGGCAGGAGAGGAGGAGAAAAATAATAGTAAAAATAAAAGCCGATGACGGCGGGCAGCCGCAGGTGCACTTCCTGGAACACTCCGTCAAAAAACAGGGCCTTGAATAGACTGTGGTGTGGTTAAAGCAAGGGCCACAATGCCGTCAAAGTCCACAGTCTGAAATGAAGCAAATAAAAAGAAAGTATTTATCATTATTGGGAACATTTATTATTATTATTTTGTATATTTTTTTTTACAGGGAAGATCCAGAAGGTCCTACCTGCTGGTAGGCAGCAGAAGGTTCCAGAGAGTCCTGTCACCACCCACCAATGACAGGTCGCGATGATGACACACGGTCACAATTACATAGGAACCCCCAGAAGCCTTTCACGCCTACTTACGCACAGGGCTCAAATGGCAGCTGGACCCCGGGGGAAATGTCAACTGGACATGTCCACTGGAAAACCTCAGGAGCTCCATTCACCGTGACAGCACAGGGGTCCTTGTAATGGGCTAAGCGGTTCTCAGAGGGGCCGTGGAGGTGCACCTGGCAAAAGTCAAACTAATCTATGTGAAATGTGCAAGACGTGCAGTGCGCAGGACCAGGCATGCATTCATGAAAGTGTTATGATTAATGTTCACCGACACATAATTAAAGAGTTATTTAACAAGGTAACAATGTAGGTCAGGCAGCTCCAATTACTACAGACCCCTTAAAACATTTCATCTGCTTAATGGGGTCTACAGTCCTTAGAGGGACCATGGATGAATGTAATCTGGGTACAACTTTGGAATCCTGAAGATCTCTCTCATTTTGTATAAAACATGCATTAAGTTAAGCATGGTGATTGCATTGTTTTACAGTATATCGGTGTTAGTGTGACCTAATAATGTATCGGAAGTCTCTTGCCAAAATTCAGCCTTAGTGCAGAATTAAATAATCTCACAAAGGGAAATTTTCATGATAGGGGAGGAGGTAATAATAATTTTTTTTGTAATTAAGCTATTATTTTTTTGTTTATTTAATCATGAAAAACCAATAAAGGTCCACGTGGGGAGAAAAAAGTAATGATTTAATGAAAAATATGTCCGTTTTTGTTATACTGGAACACACCACTAACTCCCAGAACTCCAATACAGATGGAGGTGCATCAAGCAAAACTCAAACTATTCCCAGTCCTGAAGACCTCTCCCATGTTCGTAAATGTTATGAAGCCATGCCGGCAGGAAACAAAGGATGCAATGGCACAATTTACACAGAAAAGGGATTTATTCAAGGACAGGACAGGGTAACAGGCAGAATGACCCGACAGGAACAAGATGTATACAGAGCATCACAGGTGAAAACAATCTGAAAATCCGGACCACACACAGTCAACTTTAAACTCTGGAACGGACAAAGGAGCAGAAGTGCCCCACAAAGTCAGGCCAGGACAGTAAAACATGCGAACAACATGCAAACGAAGAGAACGTCAGAGAATTAGGATTAATGTTCCCTATTAGCAACGGAGAACACGGCAGCATTCGCCCATTCTGGTGCCCGACGACGATGACTAATGGCTGCTGGGATGAGTAAGTGGCACTCGCAAAATGCCTACCCTCAGAGCAGATGCCGGTGGGTGGAGCAGGTTAATCAATTCCAGGGCGGGACACGGTGCTAGCCGGTCCCCCTCCCGCACCAGAACCTAAGCAAGGGTTTACCTGCCCATCTCTCCTCCTCCTATGCTCGCTCTCTCTGCACTGTCGCGTGGGTGGGTTTTCAGGGATCACCTGTGTAGGCCCAGATCGCACAGGAAGATGCAGAAAGGAAATTCCTCGCTCTATAACCATGACAACAGGGAGCGCTGGCATGGCAGTGATGCACGTCACGGTCCCTACAAGGTCCAGCACCGCATCGTGCCACACATTCTGCAGAGAATAATTAGAACCACGGGCAGGATCCCATTTAATAGCAGCCAGTAGGGCTATTTAAAGATGATGATGAAGTTGATGATCAGACATGAAAAAGCAACACAATGGTCCCATGAAATGCCCCATTTTTCTCCATGATGAAATAAATCCTGTGAAGATGACACGGAGGATATGAAGTTGGATATGAAGCATTTCTCAATAAGGTCTTCATGTCACCTCAAATGAGATGTACAGCCATGAAGAAGATGAGGCATGAAACCAACACGCTGATCTAATAAATATACAGAGGACAAAAGTTATCGAAATAGCTGTCAACTTGATTAATGTACTTATTGTAATAATTAACTTTTTGGAATTTTGAAGTTAATATCCAGTGCAATTTGACACCGTCACCTATGGCAGGATATGTTACGGTCATCCGATGGCAGCAGGGTGAGTCGGAGATGTGATGACCTTTATACTTCATCTGTATGTTCTGTAGTGTCAAAAGCTCAAAAAATGCTACTACTACTCTAAACAGAGATCATTGAGCGATATTTTATTTTACCATGGACCCAGGAATATATTGCTACCAATGAGAGAAAAGGTGGTTACAGAAAAGCAAAAAGATAATTAACACACAAACTACAAATTAATCTTTAGTAATTATAAAACCTTGAACATGAAACGTCTGGTGTATGATGTTCAGCATCTTGGAGCCATAAAGAGCCATATTATTATTGGACCTATTATTTTAAAGCACCTCCCGTAGCTGGGTGACAGGAAGGGTGGCAGTGAAACGGTCAACGTGACACAGGTTTCTGTAGGACATATTTGTTATTTTTAGCCTTCTGCAGACCTTCTTGTGTCTGTGACCAGGATACCTTTGTGAGAACAGCATCAACTTCAGCTCTGAAGATAAATCAGTTGTATGTCCTTCAAGCAGCAGCTGAAGTGTGTAGCCTCAGCCCGATGCAAAGATGAACACACTGTATTGTCACGTGCAACTTAACAAAAATGTATTAACAAAATTTACCACACCATAAAATAGGTTAATACATATAAAAAGCACGAAACGAATAATGACAAATAAACAAACAAAACATAAAAAAAAAAATCTGAAAGATTGTGGGTTCGAATCCCGAGGACGTGAGATGGATTGAATGCAGCTCTCCTTGCTGTGCTTCACAACTGAAGAACAAAAATAAGTGGCTCTAAAGACACTAAATAAAATAAAACATTTAGTGGCCTGCAATAATTACATAAAATTACAAAAGACATTACAATACCATGTTATATTAATTAAAAAATTCAGAGCTACCACTAACATAACTAAAGGAAATGGAGGCTAAAACCAAAGATAAACCCACAGTGACTGCAAAACTCCAGGAGTGGCGTTCTGATAAGCACTGGCTCCACCCCTTCAAATAAAAGTGCTCCTCTGAGTGGCCAATCACTGTTACTGTACAATGAATTTAGGATATGTAAAAAATTATCAACTGTCTGGCTCCACCCCTTTTAAACTTTATAAAAAATAAAGTAAATATATTGTGCTCTGTGTGAAGTTTCAATACAAATAACTAGCAAGAGGTTATTTTTTCTTTTTATTTACATTTACATTTAAGACATTTGGCAGACGCCCTTATCTAGAGCTACTTACAACGTGCTTTCAAGTTACCATCAATGAAGAGATCGATTCTGGTTCACTAGGACCTGGTTCACTATGAATACAATCTTTTTATTCACTCTGTTGTAGTTTCTATACAGAAGTAAGACAATAAGAAGGTTACAAGTTAATCTAAATATTCTCTAAAGAGGAAGGTCTTGAGCTGCCGTTTGAAAGTGCTCAGTGACTGAGCTGTTCTGACCTCGAGGAGAAGTTCATGCCCCCACCGAGGGGACAAGACGGAGAAGAGTCTAGATGAATGCCTTCCTTGTACCTTCAGAGATGGAGGGACCAGGCGAGCAGTACTGGAGGCTCGGAGTATACGAGGTGCAGTGCGAGGTGTAATAAGGGCTGTGAGGTAGGATGGTGCTACTCCATGTTTGGCTTTGTAGGCCAGCATCAGTATTTTGAACCTGATGCGTGCAGCTACTGGGAGCCAGTGGAGGGAACGTTGCAGAGGGGTGGTATGGGAGAATTTGGGAAGGTTCAGTCGAAGATCAGTCGTGCTGCTGCATTTTGTATTAGTTGTAGAGGTCGGATGGTACATAGTGGTAGACCAGCTAGAAGGGAGTTACAGTAGTCCAGTCGTGAGATTCCTAAGGACTGAACCAGTAGTTGGGTGGCCTGGGTTGACAGATAAGGGCGGATTCATCTGATATTGTAGAGATCAATTTCGGTAAATCCTTTAGCATTATGCTAGCAAACAAGCCCCATGCTTATTGCCTAGCAATGCACCTTGCGTCAGAAAATCGTGCCTACATTATAAGTTCTTTTTTTTTTTTTTTTTTAACAAATTAAAGATTTTATAAAATATGTTCCGTCCCAATGAGGCGCTGATGGGATTAAAGAAGCATTTTTACTGTCATTAACCACAAAGTCCTCCCTACCTTGCTCTCAATAACCAATTTATTGATCATTACAGCCTGCATAAAGGTCTCTGATTGGCACAGATCCTTGTGCTTACTAGCATTGAGTATAAAGTCCCTGTGTGAAGACGGGCCTTCTTCTTGCTCCACCTTTGGGATGTTCCACCTCCTGCGTCATTGGTCCAAACCCTGGACATGAGTAATCACAGTCCCTTTGCATGCGAATGGGTCACATATCACTGACAATGGCTCTCCAGGAGCATGTGGGAGGACGAGGGCCTGTTTGAAGAGTGGACGGGAGCTTGGAGACCCGGCGGCTAATTTACAAGAAAGTGAAACGGCAAATGTTCAGACCAATGAAAAGTGAAAGGGAGGTGAACAGAGCGGTGCAACTAAACACCATGAACCTTCTGCTCATTGACACCCACACACAGAAAATCAGAAGTTCATGGAAAGAACCCTACTGTTCTCGATGCAACACAAATCACAGCTATACAAGAAGTGCCCGACTCGCCATCCTCTCCCATGATGCTTGGCGCAGCAGGCCACCATCACCTCTGATGGCCGTCACTTCCTCACACATCCCTTGCTTTCTTTTTTTATTTGCTGGGTGCATTGGGAAAGTGCATCATCGCCACTAACACTGACATTTGAACCCACCCACTCACACACACTTTTCTTATGCATTGTGAACACACTCCCCACCGACTCATTATTCACACAGTCACACTCATCCACAGACACACATGTTTGCAGAGAGACTCATGAAATCCACATGCCTGCAAAAGTATTAATATCAGACGTGTCCAGCAGAGCAAAAACACACACATGCATTCATACAGCAGTCAAGCATACAGTCTAAAAAATCATGCACACACAAAGATGAACACATGTGCAAATATAAGTAATGTGTGCATATCAAACTAAACACACACAAACGCAGGCATGCAAAGTAAGAAATCTGTTAATCTTACACACAAAATGTTTGCATGCACACTACACTCATATAGTCCAAAAGTTGTTTTGTGAAGTCCTGCACGCGCACACACTCACATGCAACTATGAAATATGTGTTCACATCGAACAAAATGTACAAACTCAGGCATGCAAATGGAGAAATCTGTTACATTACATAGACAAAATGTGCCATGCAAGCATGCATACACATACACACACATGCATGCACACAACACTCATGTAGTTAAAAAGTTGTTTTGTCAACTCATGCACACACACACACATTAACATGCAAATGTGAATAATGCACCCAAATCAAACTAGGCACACACACTCAAGCATACAAATGAAGAAATCTGTTAGATTCCACAAAAACGGCATGCATGCACACACACACACACACATGCTGGCATAAAGTTGTGCAAACAGTGAGTTCTGATTTGCAAATGATCGCTGGCCTCGCTGCTGAGGGAAGGAAGGGAAGAGCAGAATTGAACATAACCGTGGTAAATAGACGCTTCCGGTAGATTCTGCTCGCGGTAATGGGGATGTGGCGTGCAGCGAGGCACTTAAGTTCTGATAAAGACATCCTGCCTGCCTGCCTTGCGACCGAGCCAAGTTCGCTGCGCGCCGCCGCCACCGCTGAATGGGCCGCTTCGGTGAAAAGCTTCTGCTTTCAGGTGGTGGGTGCCATTAAATGCGTGAGACAATTTGCAGGCGGCGGGCGCCTGTTGAATGTTGGCTGATCAGAGGAAGAATAGTGTCGGGGGACGACAGCAGAATGCAAATGACCAGCAGGACGCAGAATCCTAAATGTCAGACACTCTGGAGAAGACATTTTTGCATTCCTTTAGTCCATTTTCATTAAAAAAAATTAACCACAGCTTAAGAGTTAAAGAAAAGCATAATTTTTTAAAATATAAGGAAATAGTGGTAGACAGTGACTAATATTTGTGCACGTACAATACTGGGCAAAAATTCGGACACACCTTCTCATTCAATGTGTTTTCTTTATTTTCATGACCATTTACGTTGGTAGATTCTCACTGTAGGCATCAAAACTATGAATGAACACACGTGGAGTTATGTACTTAACAAAAAGTGGAGACCTGACCTCCACAGTCACCGGACCTGAACCCAATCCAGATGGTTTGGGGTGAGCTGGGCCAACAAGTTCTAAACACCTCTGGGAACTCCTTCAAGACTGTTGGAAAACCATTTCAGGTGATGAGCTCATCGAGAGAATGCCAAGAGTGTGCAAAGTACATTCATAGTTTTGATGCCTTCAGTGAGAATCTACCAAAGTAAAAGGTCAGGAAAATAAAGAAGAAAACGTTGAATGAGAAGGTGTGTCCAAACTTTTGGCCTGTACTGTACATAGTATAGAGAAAATCATTATAGTTGCAAAGGCTTGTCATCAAGTGAAAGTGATTTTGTTTGCAGCACAGCACATGGTGACTTTCCGAAATGTGTCCTCTGCATTGAACCATCACCCTTGGTGAGCAGTGGGCAGCTATGACCGGCGCCCGGGGAGCAGTGTGTGGGGACGGTACCTTGATCAAGGGGACCTCAGTGGCAACTTGACTGTTTGGGATTAGAGCCCACAACCCTACGCCATGAGCTAGGCCAGTGTTTCCCAACCCTGGTCCTGGAGGAACATCTGTTTTTGTTCCAACCCACATTTCTTCAACATCTGCCCCATTAATTATTATTAAATGACACCTGAGCTGGGTAACGCTGCAAGGAACCACCTCTAGATGGCGCTGTCTGGTGTAAGCTATCTGCTGTAAGCTATTTGGTCAAAAATAGATTTTGTGCAGATTAATTTTAATGTTGACACTGATATACAATGCAAAATAAGCACGTAATGATAGAGCATGGCTGTCTTACACATGCATTTCAAATGTGCATTTTCAGTGTACTCTAAATGAACTCTGAAGAAACCTTAATGACATTTAAAAGCTGGTGCTGATGGGGTTAAAAAAAACATGACAGCTTTTCATGTGATGGGGTGGCAGCGGGGCAGAGCACCCGTGAAATGGATACGATGATGACCGCACAACAGTGCGCCAGTGGGCATTGTCCGCTCCAGGCTAACAAATTAAAAAACAAGTGGATCGAGTACAACGGCACTGGGCGGCCGCGCCCACACACTCTCTTCCTCAAAGCACTGCGGCCTGCCGCTGCAGCTCGGTGTGTGTGTGTGTGTGAGTTGGATATGCTCTAATGTATTCCATTAACGAGTGTGTATCACTTTATTCATGAGGAAGGTACAGAAGGTCTGGCTGCCCCCATGTACCCCCCTCGCGCCGCTCTCTCCGCCGCCACATCAGAGGGGGCCGTGCCCCTGTCAGTAATTACTACAGAGTGTTGTGAGTGTGTGTGTATGTGTGTGTGTGTGTGTGAAGCTGATCAGGTGTTGAGGCTGGGCGAAGTGTATGCATCGAGGACACTTGGGGAGAGCGAGGGACGTCGGTGAGTCACAAACGGAGGTGCGGCCAGCGGGGGCAAAATCTGACTTCTGCTGAGGAGGTGGGCCGAACCCGGAGAAGTGACCCGCCGGAGGTTATAAGACCGTTACTAGACCCCAGAGTAAACTCTGGTCCCAGTTCCTGTGGCAACGGAACACAGGCAGCACTTAGTTGTGAAACGGAGAATTAAAGCGGAATTGAATTAGCCGGCGTATGTTAAAAGGCTGCTCACGCACATACGCCATTACGCCTCTAATAATTATGCACATTCATCATGCCACGGCAAAGTCAAACAAATAAAATAAGCGAACGAATAAATGAATAAAAACCATCCGAGATTGCTTTGCTTTGCATTTCTGAGCGGTGCTGAATCTGGAACACTCACCGCAGCCTGAGCTGGAACCCAGGCGGCCCAGGTCGCTGCTCGTGTGGTCGACCGGTTGGCCAGTGGGGCGGGGCTTCTCCACTGGACCTGCTAAAGTGCCCCTCAGGGACAAATGAGGTTCTATTAATTGAGTTGAATTGAATTGAATTGAATCACTGAGTTTGTTAACCTTTTTTTTTTTTTTATTTGTCACATGCAAAGTTATAGCAGTACAACATGCAGTGAAATGCATCCTGAACCGCTCTGCTTTTGCTGTGCAGATCTTAAAGAATAAAGTTATAAAAATAAATAAAACAGAACTCCCTTATTATATAAAATAGAATAAGAGGAGTAGTGCTAGTACAAAAAGCAAGCAAATATTTATGTTTGAGGAGGACATAAGACACAGACAGACATCAGTGGATGTGGCTATGGATAATGCACTGATGCATTATAACGGATTTACATCAGCATTCATCAGATGCCCTTATCCAGAGAGACTTACAATCAGTAGTTACAGGGACAGTCCCCCCCTGGAGCAATTTAGGGTTAAGTGTCTTGCTCAGGGACACAATGGTAGTAAGTGGGATTTAAACCTGGATCTTCTGGTTCATAGGCGAGTGTGCAACCCCCTGTTTGGGAGTGTTTGGGCTGGTAAGCTGAACAAATAAAGCAGCATGCCGCTGCATGGGTCACCCTCTCTAGATTCTGGACACAGCTGTTACCGAACCATGAAGTGAGGTTCTGTGTCAGGATGCTGTCCACAGTGCTGGTGTAGAATGTCTTTAAGATGTCAGGAGACACCCTGGACTTTCTCAGCTGTCTCCAGGTGGTACAGGTGCAGTTTTGGTCTGAGCCTGGATCTCTTCAGACCATATCATCACGTCCTCCAAGATGTGGACACCCAGTTATTGGAAGCTGTTCACCCTCTCCATTGGAGTCCCACTGATGTTGAGGGGCTTGTTGTGCCGTCTGCGTCTCCTTCTGAAATCCACCACCAGCTGCTTGGTCTTTCTGACGTTCAGCTGGTGGTGGTTTTGCTATTGCATTGCTGTGGAGGATGAGGACATCTACATCTATTCTAAATTCTGCTTTCTGTAGTTATAAACTGGACCTCACACCTCTAAGGTTGTGACGTTTGAATTCCCTCCCCGTGTTGACCAGGATTTCCATCCACCGTCCATAACCGTCCAATGTTCATATGCAATATTATATAACAATAGTATAACACTTGGTCACATTATAACACTTGGTCTACTAGCATGACCAGGCGTGTAGGATCCATCAAATGTTCACATTCATGGTGGTCTTTTGTATTACAACATATATTGAATTGGATATTGTTTATTGTTATAATTGCATTTTATATCATGTCAAACGGCATTTATATAGTAAATTAGTGTGTGTGTGTGTGTGCCACATTGCAAAATTGCAATTTCAGAAACACAAACATAAAAAGCGTCACTGCTGCCACCCACCGAGGGCGAAAACCAGATTGTGCCGAACTGTACGCAAATCTTCTAGTCCTCGTCACATTAGACCCAAGTGTTGCTGTGTTCCACAACACCAAACACTATGTGGTCTTTTATGGAACGTCTAAGTCACTCCTACACGTTTACACAAGCAGGGACGTATAATTACGTGCGTGGTGGCATCTCTAAATAGATGTCGGAAAAATGGAACAAGCAAGTGTGTCTTTTCTCAGCTCTCGTATCTTATTTTCCCTCAAACGGATCCGATGTTGGCCCCCGCAATAACATGATTACATTTGCAACATTTATCAGACGCCCTTATCCAGAGCGACTTAAAATCAGTAGTTACAGGGACAGTTTAGGGTTAAGTGTCTTGCTCAGGGACACAATGGTAGTAAGTGGGATTTGAACCTGGGTCTTCTGGTTCATAGGCGAGTGTGTTACTACTAGGCTAGTACCACATGATTAGACCTTGTCTTCCAAAGAGGTCTTGCAGATGTGACCATTTTTGCATGGAATATGCATCATATGGATCGTTCTACCGGCTGCACAAGGCCAAAACTAAAGTAATGCATCTGAATGACTGACTGAAGTTTTGGACATGGTGGTAAAAAGCCTCACCAGACCTCAATCTCAGCATTTGGCAACAAAAACTTCCTGAGCTTTTTCAATTTCAGCAAGTTTGCAGGTTGCAGAAGAGTACGCGCACATTTCTGCCTTCCTGTTACACACCCATTAGAATCAGTCGGATGTTTAACACCAACACACCTTCAACATGAGCTGCCGATTAGATGATAACATTACTGTAACGTTGTTGTAGTTAAAAATCCTATTTAAGCTGGTAAAGGTTTTGGATTAAAACTGGAAATTCGGTTGTAAATGTAACAGACACATGAGGCCTTTAGCCTTAGGATGCTCGAGGTGATCCTGTCATTTACGATGATGAGAAGAAAAAAAGCCCACGATCCAGCCCCACGATCAGCTGGAGCAGGAAAACAGGAAGAGCACCGGGCTGAGTGCAGACGACGGGGTCAGCCTCATTTCTGCTAATGCGCCTGACCGTGCCGCACTACAGTGGGCCGCTGCCTTCACCCTGCACTCCGGCAATTATGTCTGCAAGGATGAGACGGGGAGAAAGCTTCATCATTACCTGCAGCACGGCTGCTGTTTCCCGAGCTTCTTATACGAACGTCGAGAGTGGAAATGAGAAGGGGCGCCGAGGCGCATGGACAACACATGCCATCGCAACTTTTCTTCAAGGCAGAAGGTCAGCAAGATGACACGTTGAGGGCCCACTTCAGATCCTGGTTAATGTCGGTTTCCATAGAAACACGGAGCGCCGAGGTGAAGGCAGAACACAAATCCCAACCACGTGGAGGCAATTCACATGCTGCTCTCAACTTCCTGCAGCATCACTTCAGGGTCTTTTGCACACATGACCTGTTGCTCCTGTGCATATTCAATATTGCATTTTTTGTTTTAATCATTATTGCTGCAGCTTTGCAAACCTTCTAATTGTATTTTTATAGAAATGACAGACTAAGGTCTAAATGATTAGACCTTGTCCTCCAAAGAGGTCTTGCAGATGTGACCATTTTTGCATGGAATATGCATCCTATGGATCGTTCTACTGGCTGCACAAGACCAAAACTAAAGTAATGCATCTGAATGACTGACTGAAGTTTTGGACATGGTGGTAAAAAGCCTCACCAGACCTCAATCTCAGCATTTGGCAACAAAAACTTCCTGAGCTTTTTCAATTTTGGCAAGTTTGCAGGTTGCAGAAGAGTACGCGCACATTTCTGCCTTCCGCGCTGCAGGTACTGGTTGATAGATAGAAACTCCTCCTGTGTCTCTTAGTCCTGGCCATGATGATTCTTACAGTCTGTATAGGTATACAGTGGTTGGCAGAATGCATGTGACTAGCAGTGTGGACATGACAACAAGAAAGAGTTCAGACAATTATCCTAGTGTGCATGTTTTTGGAGAAGAAAATCGCAGAACCAGGAGGAGACTTGAGCCAACAAGGGGAGAACATGTGGAGGTGTGAGGCCACACTGCCAGGCACCATGGCTGCCATGTTTCCTATGTTGCCTACTCATATAAAACCGTTCTGGGTTCGGAGTTTCATGGTTCTTCAGAAGTGAAAGCATGTAACTTGAAAACCCACAGTGCAGCGATGGGGGACAAGAACTCTGTTGTCTCAGTTTTTCAGGCAAATGTTTAGTAAAGAAACACCCGTCCCCATCGTATGCAGAGCCTGTGGGTAAGCCGGGGGATTAGGCGTTCTCCGGGAGGCAGGGTGGGCCGGACAGACGAATCCTGCTCGGTGGCGAATTCAATTGCATTACCGCGGCTCCACGGCAGATCACCTCTCACCGCGCCATCTGCGCCAAGACAGCATCCGAAGCCGCAGCTGCGAGAAGATCACAAATGTACACAAACACTCACCGAGCAGCAAAACCACACCGGGACTCAAACACACCAATACAACAGCCTACTGTAAAAATGCTTTTTCTCCACAAGCATAAATGAGTCTTGGGTGCCCATAAGTCATATCCATGCAGTCATCCTCCACCTGGACCAATTGTGTTGGGAATGAAATCCCTGCACACCAGCAGCAGCAAGAGTGCAGACTATGTCTTCTGCACTTCACCCATCTCGTGGAGCGGCAGTGGACAGCCCTGAGTTAGCATTGTGTGGGGAACGGCACCTTGATGGTTGGAGGAATCTTCCTGAACAGTTAGGCCACAACTGCCCCACATGAACATCACATCATGAACTGGCTGTGTGCTTGAGGACATGCAATTATATAGTTTATTTTTATGTATATTTGTGTTGTTATCTTGAGATCACAGCTTTCATTTTTGTCACGTTTTCACCCTGTAAATGCAGTCTTATGGATTGGCGTATTTGGCTTTGCTTAAAAGGCTGTGTGTCTGTCATTAAAGAAACATTGATCTGGCATGGAATCGTGAAACTAAATACAAGGAAACTTTTGCATTCTCGAAATTTCCAGAAAATAAGTCACGATCGTGAGAAAACAACTTAGGATGTTAGGATAAAGTGAAAAAAAAAGTTGTGATCTCGAGATTAAATAAAAATACAATTGCATGTCTTCCGTGGCTTCATGTTTTTCCCTGCTCTTCAGGCTTTAAAATGCATTGAAATGAATCACGTTGCAAGAGTGATACATTGTATTACTACTGCTCTCCTAAAAGTTATCTAATGACTTGTGTGAACCCCAATACTCATCTAACACAATCCACAGAGGTGTGTGACCTCCCAAATACACCCACAGACCTTAAGTCAGGCTAGAACACATGTTCGCACCAATGGTACAGTAATGTGTGTGAACGCAGACACATAGTTACATTTGCAAAGACAGCCTGTCCTTGACTTTACACACAAATGACTCAAACACACACACACTTCCCACTGGGCCCCATATAGACAGTCCCATTGAGTGAAGTTTGTGACACTCTGCTGTAAGCGTTAGTCATCAGCACCAGTGGTCCGGAGAGCAGCAAGCGCTTTCATCTCTCCACTGTGGGTGTCAGATCGGTATCTCATCAGCCCCGATAACATCATGCAGGAACATCTGACAGGAATCAGGGTGAAAGGGATGAGCCATGCTGCCATTTAGCAGCCTGGATTCACACGTGGAATGGTTCCAAACAGCATTCCACTGTGGTTCTACCTATGGTCTGAGCTGCAGGTAAAAGCCCTATAGGCCTGCTCCAAAGAAGAAGAAGAACGTAGAACCTTAAATGTTAAAGTTAATGATTGGTCAGCAAACACAAACCTCCAGTCTATGGTATCTTTTCTTTCCAAATGATTTGGGTGTAAATGTACATTTTTTAAATAAAATGTTAATTTGCTGGACATGGTTGTCTGGTGAAGCGTTTTAAATATCACTAGATGTGGAAATGGTTGCTGAGGAGGTGAAACAGAGGCTTAAAAAAACTTTTTAAACCCGATCATTTCCTTTCCCTCTTAATTTGCACAAAGAAAGCCAGGCTTTAAAAAAAAAGCTGTACTTGTCAGCTTGGGCCGGGACTAATTTTTTACAGACTCTGTGTGAACGATGACCTACATCTTGCAGCTAAATGAATCGGTGGCGGTTTAGGCGGCCGTGTGAAAAGGAGGGGGCTTGATGGGCGCCATTTTATCCTGAGGTGGCTACAAGGTGTTAGAACATTCAGGAACCGACAGGGTGGTGAGAGATCGAGACACTCAGACCATAACTATTCCTGCGATGCCAAAGTATGACATTCTAAAATGAGTACAGTGAGGCTCATAAACAGGCCTGAACACTGAACACAGGGTGGAGGGGGTTCAGTGTTAAAAATAACAGCGTCCAAGGAAGAAATAATAATGCAGAAATACAAAGAAGTGTGGATTCATTCATGAACAAACCGGAAGAACCAGTAGTGAGCTTTTATCCCCAAAATACACGAGCACTCATACCCCCAACACCACTTCATTTCCTTCCATTTCCATGATCAACCCATTACGATGGGCTGGTAGGCTCGGCGGTGGGATGCGGAAGCTTTGCTTTGTCATCCTGTTGAAATCCATTAGCTCCATCCATGAAAACATGGGCTTGAAATAGACCGAAGTCAGAGACCAGTGCTCCGTCTCAACTTTCACATTGAGTGTGAACTATGAATAACATACCTGCTCTCACCCAGGTTCTCTGTGCCACCACCCCAGGACTGTCCTACGTCCACATTGTGACGAACCATAGACCTGCAACCCAAACTGTCTGTCGCTCAGAGTTCTCGTCCAGAACCACACGATGAAGAGGATCCATTAAATTGGAGTGTGTTTGGAATCTCATTATTCTAACAGCTTTTATGTAAAAAGGAATGATGCCGACTGATTAATGTATGAACTAGCTTGTCTGGGCCAGGCAGCGCTACAGATGCGGTCCGCTTGGATGCTAATGACGTGACAGCCATACAGTGAACATGCTCTGTTTTGTTCTATCTGGACATTTTAAGGCCAATCAAATCCTGCAGCACCAGGTAAAAGCTTCCCGACGCCAGCAGAATCCCAAACGAAGAGAGAAAAAGCAACAATTGCTGATCAGAGAGCTGCTTTACTTCAGACCTCTCCACCACCTCAAACATCTGATGCCCTCCAGGAGGCCTCATAGGTCCTTATAAACCCTATACGTTCTCTCTCATTATCCAATATGAAACTCATGTGCAGTATCCAAAGCAAATTCTACAAAGTCATTAAAATTATGCTGATCATTTTTGAAAATGTAGGTTCTAAACAATGTTGAATGCCCAAATGTAATTGAAGGAACAATGGAATGTAGAACAGAACTCTACTCTTATCTTCTCATGGCAGAACGTCTGTCCATACATCACAGTCCTACAGACATCCGGGACTCATGGAGCACAGGGATCAAAAGAAGATTTCTTCTGAAAGTGAAGTGAATTCTATTAAATTCTATTATTCTATTAAATCAGCTTGAAAAGTTAGTTGGGATATGTGGGTCAGCCGTCTCCTGTTTCAAATCATACTTATTGGACTGTTTTCACTTTGTAGGACTGTGCATCGACTCCTATGCAAAAACTAGAATGAAATACGTTCCACAGGGTTCAGTACTGGGCCCTTCGTTATTCTTATGGGACATGCAGCCTGTCGGATAATTAAGTCGTAGGCATGGACTAAATTCCAGGTTCTGCTGATTGTCATCTGCTGCTGCCTCTAATATACTACCTCAATATTGCATCATGATACATAACTGGATTCAAAATAACCTCTATATTCTGTCATTTCCTGGATAGATCTTATTGAACATCCCAGGGTAATCTAGTGCTGATTACTTTAGTTGCTGCTGATCTCTGTATCTAGTTTTCTGTGTTCTGGGCCAGCAGTACTGGGAAACAGCATCATGTGACAGGCTTCACCATCAACCTCTTTCTCTCTGGCACACACATCCCCCAACACCACTTCATTTGTATCAATTTCCAAGATCTCTCACAAACAGGTCTCTCCTCTGATGACTTTTCAGAAGCAAACACATCTGGGGAGGAACACACTTCAGCCATCATCCTAACCACTTTGTGTCTGTGTGCATATGGAAAACACACATCTCACACACACACACACACACACACACATACACACACAGATAAGTGGAGTAGGTGTGAAATGAAATGAAAAGCGACGCAGTGACAGAGAGAGTAGGAGCGGAAGTGGTGGGTGAGAGGAGGAGGAGGCGCAGACAAAACAGTGAAAGGATGAGAGAAAACCGAGAGAGGGAGAGAGATGAGGGAGGGAGGGAGGAGATGAAGAGGGAGATGAAGAGGGAAGGAGGGGGTGGGCGACACAAAGCTCCACAAGGACAGGAGAGCAGAAGGGGCAGAGGTCATCTGTTGATGAGACCAACATTGTACAGGTGAGTGTAGAGTGTGAACAACTTGCAGAGTGGTTTGTGTGTGCATGCTTGTGAGAGATGTGTGTGTACAGAGTAAGAAGGGTGAGTGTGTATGCATGCATGTGTATTATTTGTGTGTATACATGCATGCATATGCATTGTATGTGTATGTATGTATGTATGCATGCATGTGTGTGTGTGTGTGTGTGTGTGCATGCATGTACAGAGTAACATGTTTGTTTGCATGCATCCATATGTGAATTGTAAGTATGCAGATGTAGAATACTATGCATGTGTGTGTTCCAATCTCAATTGATGAGTTCTCCAGTTCTGTTTCATTAAACTGTGCATTTATTTACAACACCAGGTGTTAATGCCAACAGATCGAATTTACCCATCATGCTCCACTGCAGTCAATGCCCACTGAGTCTTTATTCTCTTTTCAAACAGCATTGCACCCGTGTATGCTCCAGCCTACAGTCTTCGTTGCCAGATTTGGTGGTTTTTCAGTAAATGGATAGTGTAACAACACAAAAGTAGAAACCAATAAATGCAAGTTTAAAAGGTGAGATTTTAAACAAACAAAGTCAACACTGATGAATCATTGCACCAGCATCAAGCCACAAACAAAAAATCACTGAGAAACATCACCAGGGCAGTGGTCACCTAGCAAGAAAGGAAATCGACCCGTATTCAGAAGGTTGCCGGTTGCCACTGAGGTCCCCTTGATCATGGTACTGTACCCACACACTGCTCCCCGGGTGCCTTGCATGGCTGCCCACTGCTCAGCAAGGGTGATGCAGGGTTAAATACAGAAGACACATTTCGTTGTGTTGTGCTGCGGTGTTTCACAATGACAATCACTTCACTTTCACTTGAGCAGCACTGGGCCACCTGTAGACCTGAAAAAGTTGTGGGAGCTAGCATAGTGTTACAGTGTATTCACAGCAAATGAGCCAAGTAATGCATGCAAACAACTGATTCTGTGTTGGCATTGAGCTGCGTTCAGAAGTTTGGAGAAATAGGCAGAGGGCACAAGGGGGCAAAAGCCTAAGGCAACGTTTTCCTTTCACCAGTATAAAAATAGACGTGTCGGGGAGTCTGGAGCACCGAAGGCCAGATAATCTGCTACCTACAAACCCCTCTCGTATCGAGGAACAAATCAAAAGCGTTCTATTGGCAGGACAGTAATGTCCCCAGAAATAAACCTTTGATTTGTGTCCGCCGGGCCCGCATGGTACCCAATTACCGGCAATCAAAACGACCCTCCTCGGAGCGTATCGCAAAATTTCTGCTCTAAAATACGGACCTGCAATTGCTTTGTTGGCTTGAGTTAGTTATAGAAATATGTGTGTGTGTGTGTGTGTTTGTGTTTACTTCGATTTAGCACCTAATAAGCCAGGCCAAGAAAAAAGTAACATAATAGATTTTTCTCGCCAAGCTGAAAATTGGAGGCGCTCTTGGTAAATGATGCACTATTTTGGTTTGAGCGATGCCTCAGATGCAGAATGGCATGAAATAAATAAAAGGTAAGTCATTTATTTCCTTATTCCGGGAAAATCTTTTGTGTTTGTGCTTTTCTGCTGTTCTTCATTGTTTTTCGGAAAAAAAACTTTATGTAATGTGTATAAGGGCCGAGTTGGTGCTAAATACAGAGCCGCGCTCCATTAGCAGCTTGTGTTCTGATTTTATTCATATTGTGTTGGACTGGGACCTGCTTTTTAGAAAACAGAAAATGACCACAAAAGTTTTGTCATCGCTGTTACTGAATCTGACTGTCACCCTGGGCATAAAGACATGCCTGCCAGACTATTAAAACTTACAAAGATTTCTAAAAAAAGGACCTTTTTCACAAATAATTCACATTTCTGTTTTTGAAATTACTTTCCTGGAGAGGGAAAATGGACTCCTTCAAAGTACAAGAAAAAGGGGAAATTCAGTCAGTGTAAAGTGAAGTGATTGTCACGTGTGATACATGGCAGCACAGCACACGGTGCACACAGTGAAATTTGTCCTCTGCATTTAACCCATCACCCTGAGTGAGCAGTGGGCAGCCATGACAGTCGCCCGGGGAGCAGTGTGGGGGGGGCGGTGCTTTGCTCAGTGGCACCTCAGTGGCACCTTGGCGGATCGGGATTCGAACCGGCAACCTTCTGATTACGGGGCCTCTTCCTGAACCGCTAGGTTAAGCCATGTCAAGCCTGAAGAAGAGTTTGGTGATCGCTCTCTCCAGATGTTGCTTCTTGCCCCTCTGCTATCCTTCCCACTAACCACAAGTTAGATGTTGATGTTTCATCCATGACCAATACTATGTCATCTATCTTGAGATTATTCTTCACATTCCATCTCTGCTTTTCCTGCATCAGAGGGGGGGCGATGTTCTCTGACACACGCTTCCAAAACAGGTCAGCGATGTACTGCAGCTGGAGGAGAACACCACCATCAGGGGTCACCAATCCTGGTGCTGGAGGGCTCCAGACCTGCACAGCTTCGGTGGCGAATTCAATTGCATTACCGCGGCTCCACGGGAGATCACCTCTCACCGCGCCATCTGCGCCAAGACAGCATCCGAAGCCGCAGCTGCGAGAAGATCACAAATGTACACAAACACTCACCGAGCAGCAAAACCACACCGGGACTCAAACACACCAATACAACAGCCTACTGTAAAAATGCTTTTGGGTGAATTCTAGGCTGACTCCACAAGACCTTCACGATCTGGCAAGCAGATCCTGTAAGTCGCTAGGTGGGACCACTGTGGATTAGACTTGCTTTTGCAGCACATCCCACAGATGCTCGTGAACATTTAACAACCTTCAAGGTTAGCCTTCACTCTCCACAGGCATAAATGAGTCTTGGGTGCCCATAAGTCATATCCATGCAGTCATCCTCCACCTGGACCAATTGTGTTGGGAATGAAATCCCTGCACACCAGCAGCAGCAAGAGTGCAGACTATGTCTTCTGCACTTCACCCATCTCATGTAGTGGCAGTGGACAGCCATGAGTCTTCCTGAACATTTAGGCCACAACTGCCCCACATGAACATCACAACATGAACTGGCTGTGTGCTTGAGGACATGCAACTATATATTTTATTTTAATACATATTTGTGTTGTTATCTTGAGATCACGCTTTAATTTTTGTCACGTTTTCTCCCTGTAAATGCAGTCTCATGCATCGGCGTATGTAGATCATCATTAGCACCTATGTTGCCCCACCATCAGGGGTCACCAATCCTGGTGCTGGAGGGCTCCAGACCTGCACAGCTTAGATCTTTTCCTGCTCCACTCAACTCAGGTTGACTCATGAATGAGTAGAGAGATTAAATTGTGTGTCCTAACTGTGCATAAACCCAAAAGGTGTGCAGGGAAAGTGGCCTCCAAGACCATGCTTGGTCTAAATAAACGTGCAATACGTGCAAGATACCTGTGACTTCGGGCGAGGGGCATCAACCCCCCAGGAGTTTCCAGCAGGACATCCAAGTTCTTACTCCTTAAAAGCAGGGGTCAGGAACTTTCATTTTAATCATTGAATGCCTGTTTAATCTGTGACTTTATGACCTTTGCTTGCCAATTCTGCTTAACATTGCTGTGGTCCTCGTTTAATCTGAACTTTTGTTCTGTCGTTCCATGTTCTTTGACAAAAATGAAGTAAAAGTCAGAGTTTTAGAAAGTTTTGCTTCATTTGCACATGAGGCAACGGCGGACTTCACAAGGCACTTTACACTCGCATTTTCTCTCCAGACGCAGTGCATTACAGAGGCATTTTGATTCTGCCTCTTGTTGCTACGATAAAGGACCTCCGAGAGAAGCGTTAAGCAACAAATCAGTTTATCCGCCACGGGGTCCCTTTCAGGAACCTGCACTCTGCTCCCCACTCGCACAGCCCCGCAGAAGTAACGAGTTATGTAAGTATTGAGGAGCCTCCTGTGTAATGCACGATGGGTCCCACCACCCTCGTACCTGCTCAGGCTGAACTGGCGTTTGCTGGTCTGACTGGAGTCCTCTACTGCCCCCTTCAGACTGCAGGGATATTACCCGGAACCTGCGTGAACTTACAGGCACATTTTAAAACTTTGACCAAAACAAGTGATAATGACTTGAGATACTGGATTTCCGATTTTAACCATGATCAGCATAAAAATAAATCACTTATGCAGTATGAAGTTTTGTCTTTTTTTTTCTTTTTTTTTGATAGTAGAGCAGTTTGCAAAAGTAATACTTAAATAATTAAGGCAGATTTAACAGCAATTTCAGCTGTATTCCCTCTCCAGAATACAAAGATCTTGACATAAGGACTCTAATGGAGTCTAAGGGTGCACAATGATTACCCATAAGCCACTTGACATCTCACAGGGCCCAGAAAACCACATCCGGCCCATTGCATTACAAAACCCCTGATAACAGACGTTCACACAACTTGTCATTAATACAATATCAGATTGTGTGTCTGTGTGTCAGTTCATTCCTAAGAAAAAACACACTTATGTCAAGCGGCTAAAATTTCAGGATTTAGATGTCTTTATACAGAGAGAGATAACATCACCTTCACCATAAATGTATTTATATACTGTAAATATATGTATATACATGCCTACAATAGCTGATATTGAACACACACTCACACACACATCTGGTCTGGTGGGTAAAAATATTTAGCAGTCTCTGTTCAGCAGCATCTGAAAGTGTGTGTGTGTGTGTGTGTGTGTGTGTGGCGCCATGTGCCTGCCAAGGCTGTTGTCATCCTATCACTGCAGAAAAAAAACCCACAACACTCCCATCTCGTGCCCCCATTTCAGCCCATTCCCATTTGCACCAGGACAGGACTTTCTGAACGGTTCTTTCTGTCTTCATGCACTTCACGCATTGAGCCAGGATGCTGATGTAGATGCAGAAACAATGCTTCAGTATGCAGCTTGTGGACAGTGGGCTGTTAATCGGTTGATAAAGATAATTCAGGAACCTGTAAATTTACATCTAAAATAATTGTGTTTCCGAAACATCTGAGACAGAAGAACGAGATCTGGTCCTAGATATGCTGCACCTTCTCAGAAACAGAACAACACTGCAGAACATTACATCCATAAGGAGACTGCTGCTGGGGAGTTCCTCCTTTGGTTTCTTCTTTGTTGTGTTGGAATCCTGAGCCTTGTTTCTTCACAGTTCTTGGGGTCAGCATGTATAATTTCATAAACCAGCCAATGGTACATGGGATCTATTGATGATTTGGTTTCATTCAAGTGGGGGCTGGATGTGCTCTTCTAACCAGATGTTAATCTGGTCCTTTGTCTCTCCACCAGATATGAGGAGATTCATAGCCTTAGTCTTGGTTTGCTATCTGCAGCAGAAGATCAGCTCTGTGTTCTTAC
Source organism: Denticeps clupeoides (assembly GCF_900700375.1). Taxonomy (NCBI): domain Eukaryota; kingdom Metazoa; phylum Chordata; class Actinopteri; order Clupeiformes; family Denticipitidae; genus Denticeps; species Denticeps clupeoides. The sequence goes on along the minus strand of NC_041726.1, from coordinate 8,678,355 downwards.
GACACCTGACACAAGCAGACACGTTACCACGGGTCTTCATCAATTTTGGAGAACAATGATTTCAACCACCACCCTTCTTTTTATCCAGACTGCTATTCTAACTCAATCAGGATGATCGAATGATCTCCAGCCTTTTGCTCCTCAACACTCTCACTTGTGTTAACGAGAGGATCAATGAAATGATCTCAGCAGGCCGTTTTGTGGCAGGGCTAACATGCAATGGAAATGTTTTTTGGGATTAAATTCATTTTCTGGGCAAAGAGGTACTTTTCAAGTCATCTGATCGCTGTTCATAACATTCTGGAGTATATGCAAATTGCCATAATATAAACTGAAGCAGCAGACCAGTATTTGAGTCATTCTTAAACCTTTTGGCCATGACTCTACACAACACACATGAGTAAATATATTACAGACCGTTATATCACCGTTATGATAAGAATAAAAACAGACTTTTACTTTCATCTGTGACCATTTTGGTCTCGGGGACGTAGAACTGATGGCAGAGCTGCTTTTAAACAATTTTCAAGAAAGGAACCACAATTGGAAAGACTCCCCTACGGACTCAGGTACACAATTTATTTAGTTTTTGAAGTGAAGTGACAGGGTGCACAGTGACAGCGAATACAATATTTCAGCTAAATATAAACCCAGACGGGGCATACTGTCCAGATACAGTCCGCAGTTGGAGATGATTCAGTGTAGGTTGGAGTGAGCAGAAAATGTCATCATAATTCTGACGTGGTGCATTTTTTTGCAGGCGCTTCTGTGTGTTCATTTTTATTAATAATTTACTATTTCGCCCTTCAGAGCCTGCATGTTGGGGTTGGTAGTGCGTGTGGTGGAGGTGAAACAGGTGAATAGACCACAGAGGTCTATTCACGTCACATATGCATGTCACGTATTGACAGGAGGTGGTATAAATCGTCCAGAATGAGGAAGTAGCATATGTGAATCATGTGTCAATCACGCCTGCAGGCTCCTCCCCTTTTGTAAACTTTGTTTATAAAATGAATTCTGAGTGGGTTGTAAAAGGCTGGGTGGGTAGTATCAACCCAACAATGTGAGTTCTGGAGGAGCAGATTACGAACCCAGGACTGGTAATAAAAAGAAATCCCAGACATGCACATTTTAAAATGACGGAGATGATGAACACGCTGTCTGCATCAGACCCCTGAGGTGGAGGCAAGGAAACATCTGCAGCTCCTCAGGACCCAACCACCATATGATACTACCCTCTCGTCAAGGTTAGCAGAGGGTGGGGGAAGAGTGCCCTTGACTGGGTGTGTCAACACCAGCCTCAGATTTAGCATGCAAGTTGAATAATGAAGCTCATCTGCATGCTTTCATTTATCCAAATCAAAAACAGAGCCACAGATTTTGGGACAATCTACTCTATTACCACCTAAGACCACGAGAAATTTTGCAGCACAGCACACAGAGGCACATTGAAATGTGTCCTCTGTTTTTAACCATCACCCCTAGTGAGCAGTGGGCAGTGGGCAGCCATGACAGGCGCCCGGGGAGCAGTGTGTGGGGACGGTGCCTTGATCAAGGGGACCTCAGTGGCACCTCGGTAGTTCAGGACCCTTCCGAATACGGGTCCACTTCCTTACCCGCTAGGCCACCAGTCACGTCTCGGGGTGATGAAGGCACAGAAACAGGACATCATGAGAACAAGGATTTATTATAAATGCAACAAAATGGCACTAGGGTTAAAAATTGGGGGGAAAAAGTGGCACAGAAATGCTATTGCAATTCATGGTTTAAAGTAATTCTCTGATGAAAAATTATATTATAAAAGCATTTATTTTTTAATTTGGTGGAATGGGCGGATGTTTAATGTTTGGGCAAATTTGGCCTCATTGTGCATCCTCCATATTTTGTGATGATGGCTATGCATACATTAGATAAACGATCTCATATTTTGTTGCTTTTTGTCGGTTGCAGTATGACAATGGCTTTGTTTTAACACCCAATGAGTGGCTCTAAATGACACCATTAAAGCACTTCACCGATAGGGTATTTGTACCAGGCAACGCCGCACGGGTGTGCATGGATGGTACTTCATCCGAACGTGCCGACATGTCCATGCCGAGCCAGAACACAACCAAAAACATTAATTCATGTTTCAGTGCAAAATGAGGAAGGTGCAGACGCTGTTGAAAGTCGAGGGCCCTTCCACGGCTCAACGGGACCTCCGTCTGACGAGGAGCGGGACAGAGCGCCTCATTGCCAAGGGCGACGCCACGCGCATCCCCCTAACAAGGTGCCATGTCTGAAGGGCTCTCCGCCAGGATCGGCTGCAGAACCGGCACTGCCGTCATTACGGATTAGCAGGTGTGAGGAGAATTGATCGGTGTGGAGGGGTCATGACCGGAAATGAGCGAATAAGGGCCCTCCACGAAAAATAGCGTGACTTCTTCTTGCCCCGATTTTTGCAATAATTTGCATCATTCCATTTCAACAGAGGTTGTCTTAGTTTATTACTCTGCTAATTATTCAGATGTGTGACACATAATGTAATAAACCAACCATCTTTAAAAGGCAGGGTTACATGATCTATGCTCTTAAATAGTTATGTTCATCAAGCAAACCAGGTTCGTTTTTCGAATGAAATCTCTTTTAATCCAAAATGCAGAGCATATATGGAACTATCAAGAAATGTAATAAATAAACGCATCTCCTCTCATGTCCCTGGAGAATTTCTGCCCAACAGCGCTCCATGTGCAGATACGCCAACAGAGGCCGACCCCATTTAACAAGAAATCATCGTTCACCAGTGATACCAGCAAAGCAACACAGGGTTGTGAGGACCTGTGGCGATGAAATGAAATGTTCTCCCTATAGTGTAAGATTTATCGAATCGTCCTCACCCTTTAGAGAACTTGGTGGGAGGAAAACAGCTCTGGTTTAATAAAGACTCGGGCTGAGCTACGTGTGAGAGACAAACATCTGAAGGCTTCTGGCAGAAAAGAAAACGGAGAATGTTACATGAAAAGGCAACTGCGGTGATGGGATGAGATTGATCACGTTTCCAAAACCTTACCGTGCTGAAGGCTTTGACATGACTGTCTCAATGCATGCAAGGCAGCCCAAAAATGCAGTAGAAATCAGAAACTGGAGAAAAAGAATCTGCTTCAGAGCGTGTTTACAGGCTCTGAATGACAGAAATGTTGCTGTCCCCCCAGTGCTGGGACAGGTTCCAGGGTTTAAAAATATATTCTAGGGTCATGACAACTTTCACAGCAACCCACGGACCTCTCTGGCTTCATCAAGCTGGCCCCAGAGTCTGTGTTTAATACTTTTTTTTTATTAGGAGGTGGATGACGGTGGTGAAGAACTCCTCATTCATACACGCGCCACCCCCCTGTTGACGATTCGCGCCGTGAATCATGTGCACCCTGTCACTTGCATCTTTTGAGAATGTGCATGATGCACAATGATGCCTCTTTGGGGCTGAAAGTGACTCAGCGCGCTGCTATTTAAGGTCGAGATGCGGAATGATGCTTTTGTGTACGTGTGTGTGTGGTTTTTAATTGAGCTTGATTTAAACATGCATGTTGGGGGTGTATGGTCGGGTGTCTTTTTTAAGAACCAGTGATCACACACTGCAGTCATTCATTTTTTTCTTCTTCCCAACAGACAAGTTACTAAACCAGGCTGATGGCGGAACCAGGGGTGCAGCAAACATCTGAAACAAGACCCATTCACCTCATAATGGGTAAACATATGTAACGATGATGCATGGAAACGTTCCATAATACTTCCATAATAATTCATAATAAAAAAATATATGAAAAAGTATGGTGTGATAGCAGATACCCAGACTTTCAAAACATTTTTCACCTGAACCATTAATGGATCACTTAAGTTGTTCAATTGAGGATCATGAGAGCCTAACTGGTTATACCCCCAAAGTGCGGCTGTGATGTTCCCATCACCCGTTAAAACACAGTGTTTCAAAAATGGCCTAGCGGGTAAGGAAGCGGACCCGTAATCGGAAGGCTGCTGGCTTGACAAAGCACCGTCCCCACACACTGCTCCCCGGGCGCTTGTCATGGCTGCCCACTGCTCACCAAGGGTGATGGTTAAAAGCAGAGGACACGTTTTGTTGTGTCACCGTGTGCTGTGCTGCAGTGTTTCTTAATCACTTGACTTCACTTTGCTGCATTGTGGGACATTTAAGCCAGCATAGTGGTAGTAGCCTAGTGGGGTGGCCAGCGGGGTGGTAGTGGCCTAGTGGGTAACACACTCACCTATCAACCAGAAGACCCAGGTTCAAATCCCACTTACTACCATTGTGTCCCTGAGCAAGACACTTAACCCTAAATTGCTCCAGGGGGGGACTGTCCCTGTTGCTACTGATCGTAAGTCGCTCTGGATAAGGGCATCTGATAAATGCTGTAAATGTAAATGTAACTGCATAGTGCCTGTTCTGTGTGCCATAGTGCCCGCATAATTCTCCCATAAATGCTATTGACAGATTTGAAAAAGTCTGTACTAAATACTGTAGGTTACTGTGGAATTTTAGAACTGTCCCCAAAAAACATAAAGTGAATATGGCTTTAAGTTATTGATTATGGATGTGTCACAGCAGAGAACCGTCCACCTTCTGAAAAGCAGGTAGGGAGTGAAAGGAGTGAAAGTGGCGTGACGGGCGGCAAATGCTGCACAAGCGGCGCCATCAGCTGTTTACCAAAATTGCCCACAACAATCAGCTCCAGCACACGTGTGCGCCACGGGGGTTCGGGCACACGTGGACCTGTCCAAGGTGTAAGTGGGTCAGTCTCAAGCCTTCCCGTGATGCATCTGCATGGTATTTCGGACAATTTAGAACCGCCGCTGTCTCCATACAGACTGTTCTGAAGCGTGGACACATTTTTTTTGGTGAGACAAAGCAAAAAGGAGGGTTGAAATATTCCACTTGTAGTCGTCTGAAGAGAATGAGGCTTAAATTTAGAATTTTTGGTCTATGGACAGGTCCCTCCACAAAGTCCCTCCCACCTGCTTCAAACGCTCCATCATTATTCCGGTCCCCAAGAAACCCACCATCTCTGGTCTGAACTTGTCACGGGACACCAGCTGGACCCCCTGCAGTTTGCCTACCGGGCAAACAGGTCGGTGGATGATGTAGTGAATATGGGGCTGCATTACATCCTGCAACATCTCAACCTACGCCAGGATCCTGTTTGTGGACTTCAGCTCGGCGTTCACAGCCATTGTGCCTGAACTCCTCACCTGCAAACTCTCCCAGCTCAGCGTGTCACCTGCTACCTGCCAGTGGATCAGCAGCTTCCTGACAGACAGGAAGCAGCAAGTGAGGCTGGGGGAGAACACGGTCCCTCAGTACTGGTGCCCCTCAAGGATGTGTCCTCTCCCCACTGCTCTTCACCCTGTTTTTATTTATTTATTCATATAAATAAAACCTGATTGAAAAGCATTACAATTAAGGCAGAATCATGCAAAGATTCCTAAATTGTGCAATATATGCAGTTAAAGTAGGAGTAAAAAGAAAAACACTGAAATCACCAGAAGGCTGTGTCTCTTTTTGCGTTTCCATTTATGCCATTTATCAGATGCCCTTATCCAGAGCGATGTACATTCAGTAGTTACAGGCACAGTGGCCCTGGCAGGCCCAGCAAATTAAGAAGTTCTAGGTGGCGCCCCAGAGCACAGCCAGAACATTAGAGGGGGAAGACAGAACGCCGTGTCATGAACCTGGAGATTATTGGGCCTGTTGGCTAACTGTAGTGGAGTGGGTACAGGGGGGTGGCGCGGCTGTGGCCTCATAGGAAAGTTACGTATCATTATTATTACTACAACTACTTAATAAGCTCAATAGGTATTAATAGGTCTTGCTGCAGGTAATAGCTTAATATGTCTTGTGCTTTTCATATTAAGACACATTAATACAAATTAAATATAAGAAACACTTTTATTCTGGCGTCATTTGCATTTGCTGATATTACTTATGGCCCCTGGAGACACTTAGGGTTAAATGTCTTGCTCAGGGACACAATGGTTTGAACCTCTGATTTTGCGAGTGTCTTACCCACTGGGCTACTAACACCCTTTTTGCACACAAACGGGGTGAGCTTCATTGTCATTGTCATTTCTGTCCCGGGAGCACCTGGCTGCCCTTCATGTGGCTACTCAAGAACACGGAGTGTATCTGGAGGCCATGCTGACCCCTGTCCATCAGAACAGGTGCCCGGGGAGCAGTGTATGGGGACGGTGCTTTGCTCAGTGGCACCTCAGTGGCACCTTGTCGGCTCGGGATTCGAACCGGTGACCTTCTGATTACGTGACAGAAATGTGACAGAAAGGATCTGCTACCGACAGCTTGGTACCAGATACTGAACCATCAGAGGTCAAGCAGAGTCTACGTTTCGATGGGTCAGGGCTGGTTTGGTGGGCTGAGGGGGACTTACTCAATAATTCATCTTTAATGTCGGTTTAACCGGTTCTCGCCTCTTAGATCCTGTGATGCAGCATATTCTCTTCACACCAAAGTTCACTTTAATTAATTGATCGATGATGATTGAGCATACAGCGATCAAATTTTGTCCGCAGTGATCCCCCCCCCAGTAGGTGCAGGAAATGATGCGTTTGACCAAGGCACCCCGCCTGCCCCCTCATGTTCTGAGCGCTCTTGTTGCTGTCAAACGTACACACACACACACACACACACACACACACAGGTCTCACATGTAAATACGCACAAAAGCGCTCCATCGGGGATGACTCAGTGCACCAACCTCCAGAGAATCCTCGCGAAAAAAAACACACACTCCATTACCCACACAACAGGTGTGTGTGTGCGTGTGTGCGCGTGTGTGTTTTCACATCATTGTTAGGTTTTCAGTGATGACAGCACAGAGGTATTCGTTTGATCTTCTCTGCGTTCCCACTGTGTTTTGATGAATGTTCCGGTATGTTGATTAAAGTTCATCTGGGTCACTAATCACAGCTCGCCAGACGCTATAATATTTGTAATCATATGTATGTTTCACTACGAATAATAACAGTGGCACAATGGCTGGACATGGCGCATACAGGACAGGGGTTTAATACGTAATACACACGACAAGCGAACATCACCAGACAATGACCTGACGGCGAACAGACACAAACAGGATAGTTTTATACAGTGATACACAGGTGCTAACAATCAGGGAACATTACACAGGATGAACATGAAACTCTGGTCCGAACTCCGGACCCGGAGTAGCCCCTGCCGGACCGGATCATGACAAACGGAGTTGTTGTACTACTAATAATGAACAAGGTGGCTTTGCAAATATTATACATTTGTAAATATATTTTTAGGGAGGTAGTAGCCTAGCGGGTAACACACTTTCCTAAGAACCAGAATACCCAGGTTCAAATCCCACGTACTACCATTGTGTCCCTGAGCAAGACACTTAACCCTAAGTTGCTGTCCCTGTAATTACTGATTGTAAGTCACTCTGGATAAGGGCGTCTGATAAATGCTGTAAATGTAAAATGTTTCAACAGATAAAAGTTTAGAGACCCCCAGCGTGATGATTACCTGGCCTAGAGGGTCCCAGGTTTAACACTCACTACACAGAAGCTCGGAGCTCCTCCAGCAGCTCTGGATTAGAGCGCGATGAACAGCCACGGGTCCCGCGTGGGGGTGGGCGCAGTGCGTCAGCGCCCGTGTGCCAGGCAAACACCAGCTGCCCGGTCAGAATAAAAAAATTATTAAAACATGAATAAAATGGCAATGATGAGACTCTGGAGAATTTGCTTCCAAGGGAAGCCTCGTGCCTGCGTCAGCGGCATCCCACGAGGGCCCTTCCCCTCCGATGAGTGTCAATTAACACTCCACAGAGAGCCAGGCGTCAAGGGCCTCTGATTCAGCTGACCCTGGGCCCCAGGAACAAATGACAGGGGGTGGTTATTGCACACTCAGGTACAGCAATTACGTCACACCGCACGACTTGACGTGGCCCGTCTGGACCCTCTAGTTGGGTTTCCCGCTCCAGGGGAGGTCAGCGTCACCGAATCAAGCACAAAGTGGATAAAAGCGAGATCGGGCGAGAAAGCCGGGAAAGTCTGAGGTGACGTGATGGTGACCACAGAACGGATATAAAAGCGGTGGTTTATTAAACAAATTTCTCCGGCAGCGTCTCAGATCAGGACAGGAAGTGCTGCCTCATGCTTCGCTTAAGCAAACGACGTCACTTCGCATGTCTGCCAGCGGTCGGAGGAGTTCTAATTTTAGGTCGTCTCAGTGTCTGTGAGTAGCGTAATTATACAATCAAGCAAGAGCCGCACTCACACTTCGTTTTCCAATTACAATTAGGGGAAAGTGGTCCTCTGCGAAGTTAAACCGCCCCGTAACACTCCAGACCCAGTATTTTAGGTAGACGTGTTTGAGTTTCCCAGAAATTGGGATTATTAAAAGGACTGCATTGTGGGACTGTTCCTCCATTAAAGGTTTAATTAAATGCCTCATACAAGTGAACTTAATACAGGAAAAGTGAACAAACTTCTCACTGAGGCCCGATTAAGAGGAATAAAGTGGCAACCAAGGCAAAAACAATAATGTGGTTAATTTGGTTAACGCTCCATGAAAAATGTGAGTGACGAAGGCCATTTGGACATATAGTACATGAAGAATGATGATGTGTCACTGCTAATGCTGTCACTGAAGAGCAATTTGGAGTCACATTCTAAGGTACTTTGTAAAAAAAAAAAAGCTTTACAAATAAAGTTATTTCATAAGTGCAAGATGTATGAAGAAGGAAAATAAAGTGGTTGAGATCATTAAGTTTGTAGCTGCCTACTGAGCCTTAAGACGCGTGTTCAACGTTGTGTGGGACGTGCAGACAGTTTTATGAGGAGCAATAATAAGAATTTTCCAGAAAAGCCGATCAGGCGGCAGAGTTACAGTGCCATATCATGACCTGGCTCCAGCCTCCGCTGAGCACGTCTAGCAAGTTCACGTGTCCTCGCTGTGATATGAAGTTGATTGCTCCTTGCCCCTCCCAGGCTGTGTTTTTTTCATTGAGAATCTCTCATATGCAGGAGTGACACGCCGCCAATTTGTCTGTATTTTCCATCACCCAGCGCCTCAGCCGCGGTCACGCGGGGATCCATTTCCTGTCATTAAAGCCAAGAGCTGCGCTCTCATGGACGTGTCTATAATGGCGATGTCCACCTCCTGCGTCTGCAAGGCAACGGCACAAAAAGTGACCGAAAGAGAGCTGGAGGGATGAGTCACTCATTCATGTGACAGCATCCACTCTGCGCTTGTTTTAATTTCAATTTACGAAGAACGATTACGTCTCGAGTCCTGACATTCTGTTCTGTTTGCAAGAAAGTAGGGTCACCTTTCAACTTTAAAATCGAATAAATTCAGTGCTGTGCCAAATCTGAAGAATTTTGTCATATTGCAAGGAATTTCACCAAGGCACCATACATTAAATTAAACAAGGACTTGAGGTCAGAGCAACCTTGACCTTTAATCTCTGGAATTTGATTAATTCATCCATGAGTTCGAGTGACTGTTTGTGCCAAATCGGAAATTTCCCTAAGGCACTCCGGGTCCTGGACTCATCTGTCTCTAGCATGAATCTATAAAAAGATGAAAACTCCAACAAATTGCTTGGTTACTTTAAATAAATTCATAAAAACCGGCCCTCCTGTTCATGGGATCAGCTGAGCTTCTTTTTGTCCAGATGTGTGTCTGTTTTAGACTACAGGTGCGCCTGCTGCAGATTCATCCTCCTGGTCAATAATTGACGGTTGGTGGCTTCATTATGCTTCTCTGTTCATCGGAACATCTTGGTGCGACGTTGATGAGCAGGTTTCAGGCTTTAATTATCGGGTATTTTTGGATACCTCCTATGAAATCTCTGAGCCCAGATGAGCGTTGTTGTGTTTTCTTCACCCTCCCCTCCAGACATCATGGGATGCATACAGAGGCGCGACTGTGCGTCCAAGAGGGCGTGTCTCGTGGGCGTGGCCTTTTCTCCTCCTCTGCTGTAGTGGCTGTTGAAGATCTGGCTTAAGTTGTGGGGTTACGTGTTAACATCTGATAGGGTTTAGCTCACCCCGATTTTGAATCCAGTATCGCATCATTTCAGCTACCAGTTCGTGCGACAACATTAGCAGTGAAATTCGTAAATCTTCTCTTCAAGCTGCTGCCATAAAACAGATGGCTTAAAACTGCAATGGTTACTCTGCATCTAACTCTGATCCACATCGTCTTGAGAAAATACAATCTCATCTACATATAAAACACACGGATAAATAAACATTTACTTTTACAATAATCTTCGAAAAAACATCATTCGTGTAGATGAGCGTACACAATGCTTATGGCCATTTTTCTGCCCTGATATGCATAAATTAGCATGTCGAGCATCACCACGCTTTTTGGTTCTGGCTGCAGTAATTACTTTCTGGCTGATAGTGGCCTAATTAATATGTAGGAGGCAGTTTTGGGGGAAGCCTCGTGCGTCACGGCCTTAGCCGAGCGGCTTTGGGGCACGACAGCATCCTGGCGATGCTTCGCCACTAACGCCCACCCTCCGCTCCTGACCCAAGGCACTGACGTCAGATGAGCGCCGACGGGAGGCCTGCGACAGACATTTTGGTTTAATAAATTGAGGTTTTGTATGAATCGCACTGTGCAAGCGCACGACGTCGGTGGCAAAGAACAAAACCAGAATGACTCAAGTGGTAAAGCAGGGTAAATTCGGCAGAAAAGTAGGCCCAGAAACAAAACGCAGGGTTAAAAACACGGGAGGACACCATTAGGACTGATTTGGGGGAGTCAAACTCCAGTTTGGGAATCATGGAGCCGGAGTCATAAAAAGTTTGCGAAGAACGTCGTTCTGGGCAGTCTGAGCTAATTTAAGGAGTTGATTTAACGTTCCTATTTCTCAGAATTCGCTGCCTAGTTGCTGCTGCATTCGCCAATTAGCACGAATAATCAGCCAGGAGGTTGAAATGAGGAGTGGAAGCACCAGCGACAAAAAACAACCCTCTGAACCTGAAATCTCATCGGAGATTTGGCGGAGGGTGATGTGCGCTCAAGCTCCCGCCACGTTCCTCCCCCTGGTCCTGTACCGTCGCCACCACAAGTCAGCGGAGGAAGCGAGAGCCACTCCGAGCTGCGGTTTTCCCAGCAGGAAACCTCGCGAAGTCTAGAGCTCAGCCACTCCGAAGAGAACCGTTCGGTTTTGGAAGAAACATTTCACACCAAACAAAACTATTTCATAGTAATTCGAACTATTAATGGAGGTAGAATCGTCACGGTTCTACCTCCAGCTTAGTCTCATGATTCCCTGATTGCCTTGATCTGTAGTAATTATGCCGTGTCCTGTTCCTGTTCTGTCATTTTAACCTTGTTTCTGTGTGCATGTTTTCGTGTCCATCGATTCATTTCTTAAACCAGAGTTGGTGAGTTCCTGCCACACCTGCCTCACAAGAATGCATGTGGTGTGTTTGCACCATGCACCATATTTTTTAATGGACTAATTAAGCTCTTCATGCTAGTGTCTAAAATGCTGGATTAAACGCATGCTGTACAAGACACAGGGGGTGGTACTAGCCTAGTGGGTAACACACTCGCCTATGAACCAGAAGACCCAGGTTCGAATCCCACTTACTACCATTGTGTCCCTGAGCAAGACACTTAACCTTAAATTGCTCCAGGGGGGGACTGTCCCTGTAACTTCTGATTGTATGTCACTCTGGATAAGGACGTCTGATAAATGCTGTAAATGTCTGATAAGACACGGTGCCAAGAATCTGTGAAAAATTAGCAATTTATGATACACAGCAATGCGAAAATGTCCAGCATTGCATTGCATTTTAAAAACAAATTGCAACATTCTTTTTTTTCTGCCCTGCTCACACAAAGCAACAGACGCAGACGGTCATCATGGGACGTCTTTTGTAACAATTACTCCAAAGCGAATAAACTGCACATTAAAACCAGACAAATTCATTAGTGCCACATTCACCACCACCCCCCCGAGATCCATTAACTCCGCCAGCACAGGAACGAGGTGCCTAATGCGGCCGTTTAACCTCCCAGGCTGAGCTGGTGTTTGGGTGCTCAGGACCTGATGAAAAGTGAAAAGAAACAGCACACTGCGATTATGTGTTGCGGTGAAGAGCAGCCTGTTGTGATTTGCATGTGATAAATTATTCATCACTGGGCAACATGCTGATTTATTACATTTACATTTACGGCATTTACCAGACGGCCTTATCCTTAATATCAGTAGTGACAGGGACAGCCCCCCGGGAGACACTCAGGGTTAAGTGTCTTGCTTAGAGATACAATGGTGGTAAGTTGGGTTTTCCTGGGTCTTCCTGGGTCTTTTTTTTTTTTTGGTGATTCAGACTATGTCAGACTGTCAGACTTCACAACAAACATAAAATGCAAGTTTCACAGCATTGAAAAGTCAAAATAAAAAAAAAAGTCAAAAATTTTGGTCACATCTGAAGGTCACATAACATTATCTGAAACGAAATGGAACATGACATTCTCATCATTCCACATCATAGAATTAAAAAAGCAATATCACACTGCATTCAATCAATTAATAAAAAAAAAACATCAAAGTTCAATGGGCACCATTTTAAAATTGGTGCTATATGCAGAATATCCAGAATAATGGTAGAAGTGTGAAACCCATCAGTCATCAGGCTCCTCCCATTTTAAACATATTTAAAGATTATTTGTTTCTTGGGGTGATAGAAATAATTACAAACCAATACTTCTCTACCAGGCCATTTTTCTTGTTTTAAGTATATATGAAAACCCTGAAGACGCCTATTAGCCTACAATTTAGTGTGTAGCTTTACACTCAGAGGCAGTTTGAAAATAGTGGTTGTGAAAAAAATATATTTTAAATTCGGGTCCAATGTTGTAAGGAACAGATCGAAAAAGTTATTAAGCATGCAATTAGGAAAATGTAGGTCTTCTTTCAAGCACTTTGGTATCCACAGATCATATTATCTTTATTATTGTAAAAATATGTCGAACTCCGACTTTGCTGTCATGATGCTAGGGGAGAGACGAGGGGCGGAGTCCAGGTGAAGGGTGTGGCTGAAAATCAGATTTTCTCATTTGGAGAAAATCTGTCCATCCACGTCCATCCACGTCTTGCCATGGATGGACAGCGATGTCCACTGGGTGTGGCTGTTTTAATTTGTTCCTGTCGTCTGGACGATGGGAGTCATTCTGACAGGAACAACAGCATCTGCTCTGGCAGGGACGTGGGTGACGCTGCAGAAACAGACAGCTGCTCAGCAAACACACACATAATGACTAAGCTGAATATAGACACTTGGGAGGCAGGTAGAAGCAGCAAAAAACATTCCAGAACATACCTGCATCCATTTAAAAATAAGGAGGCTCACCTGTTCTGTTCTGTTCTCTAATAAAGAGAACGTTTTGAGGCGCGTTAGTAGACAATAAAAGTCTCTCCTTTCAGAACCCTGAGCAGCACTTGCTCGAATTCAGAAGAAACTCTTGCAGTTGTGTAATGTACAGTCTTTCAGGCATCTCAGACAGGAAACAGGCCATTCAGAGCGTTCCCTGGTGTCCTTCACCACGGCGACCACGCCTCATCGGCTTTCGAATTCGGTTCAAACTGAACTTTGTAACGCCACAAAAAGGTCTCAGCATTTCCTCTGGTCCAGCCGGTTCTGGTTGCAGCTTCAGCACCAGCATTCATTGAATTTTAAGCACTAAACTGTGAGGCATCTGATCATGTTTCAGTTTATACCATCCAAATTCAAATTTTATTTGTCACACAGTGACACAGTGTATACACATTCACACGATATGATATGCAGTGAAATGCTTTTATCCAGGTTATTGTCGGTTCTTTTGTATATCGTTTATTTCACTAATTGTACTGTAGGGAGAGTTCTGAGTGAAGAGAATGCAAACATGTTACTGTAATTACAGTTAGAGGGTTGTCTTAATGATTTGCCTGAAATTATGCAACCGTCAGAATGCAGCGTTATTGCCAGGAACAAAGAAAACTCGTACTCTGGTAATATGAAGAACAGGGCTTGTGACGCTTAGAGTGACAGTCAATAATGATAGGAAGTACAGATAGTACTAGACAGGACTTTTGTCTGCCCATTGTGCTCTCGTGTGGTGATGTCTTTCATCTATGGCAAGTGGTTAAGCGTAAAGGCATAATTACCGATGAATCTTCGAATATTTTGATCACGGCGATCACGTGAAACAAATACGGTGGATATAAAAAGTGCTAAAATGCCAGTTTTCTTTTGCCCTATAAGCATTCAACTAAGAAAGGAAACCAAAAAAATAAAAAGGTTTGTCCAAGAGGTTAGTTTGGCACATAAACACCAAAAAAACACGGTGAAGTGTGGTGGTTTGATATGCAAGTTGGTGATGAAGAGGAAACGGGCCAATTTATGTCGGTTTGGTATTTAAACTGATGCTTTGGATCAACTTTTTGGGGGAAATGAAATGTATTTAACTGCATGGCGAGTGTTTTTTTTTTGAGAACTTTGAGTATAAAATGAAAGTTACGGTTTAAGGGCTGAAAATGCCCTGTTCGGCTCTTGGGGGGGGTATTTGACGTGGGTTTTATCCAGGTACAGGTTGCACCGTGACAGCACGTCCCCAGGGCTCTTCTGGAGAACCGACGACACTCGGTCCATTCAGCGGTGACTCACATCGTTCACGTCCTCAGGAGCAGAGGACACCGCAGCGCCGCTGGTCCAACAGGCCGAGGCACATGAGTCTGTGGGGCGGAAATGACGAGCACCGCGAACCCCGCGAAGCGTGCAAGAAAAACGCACCGTTTTATTCCACGAAAACCCTGCTAAAGAAGCATCTTGCCGCCTCACAATGCGCCTCCCGCCGAAAAGCCCCTGCAACCACTTCATCAACAAAGGCTGTAGACCCGCTGCCCGACCCAGGAGGCCCTTTCACTGTTCGCTGAGGCCCCCCCACAGGCCCGGAAAGTGCCGGAAGACCCAGGACCTTTTATTCCCAGACTGTGAAGGGCGGAGTGACAGCAGGATGAACGGGGGACAGGAGCGGGAGAACATGAGGGCCATCAGGGTGCGGATGCTGAGGCTATCCCGACATCTGGCTCATTCTGTGACTTTCACGTGCGGAAAAAGGAAAAGCACGCACGCGGATGAGGACCATGGGAAGAGCGACTGCACCCTCTAGGGGTGCACGGCAGCGCGGAGCGCTGGAACCTTCCATTTCACGGGGTTTCAGTCGGGGCGCGAAGAGGCTGTAACGAAGTGCCCGGGGATCTTCCGCCGGCCTTCGGCTTCATGCGCACGGTGCAGATTAACATGTGAGCACAGCAACGCAATATTGCACAATGACCGACACGAGTTTCGATTGGGGGGGGGAGAAAAAAAAAAAAAACAAGCGAGACGGAGAAGCCTGCTGGCATCCTTGCAGACAGGAAAACCATATATGGGCTGAGAGCCACAAGGACTGGCGGCTTCCGGAGGCGGTCTGGAGCACATTCACCAAACGGAGGGCCGGGGGGGGGGTGAGTTACCTTGAAAGGTCTTCGATCTGAATACTTCACTTTAATTGCAGCACAAAGCTGGTCCTTAAGTGATTGCTGTATGTGTAAATTTTCAGCCATTTTTTTTTCTGACCCTGCTGACGTCAATGAAAAGGGGAAAGCGAGTCCATCGCACGGCTCAGTGTTTCCTTGCAACACACATGCATGAGGCGGTGCACACGCACCTGCACAAAAGTGTGCATGTGCACACACAAACGCACACGCAAATACACACATGCATGCAAACACACGCATATACGCACATGCATGCAATCTCACTCACACACACGCACGAAACAAAAAGTGCTCCGACGCACACACACACACACACTCACACAAAAGCTGTGTGTGTAGGCTGACCGGCGTTGCTGAGTGCCGGCAAGGCCTGAATGACGGCACATTAGCAGAGAGGAGAGAAAAAGACGTCAGCGGCCCGCGGAGGGGAGGGGGCTGCGGAAAAACAGAAGAGATGTGGGGAGAAAAAAAAAAAAAAAAATCAATGAATGCGGGGAATGAATGGGAAGGATGAGAATCAGCAAGACAGGCAGTGTTAAACATGTTGAACAGGAAAAAGAGAGTTTTTCTCTCTGTGCAGAGGTCCTTTGCCCCAATGGCCTGTTTGATCGCGAAGGTGATGCGCAAAAAAAAAAAATAATCATTTTAATTAAGCAGGATCTGGAGAACAAGAGAGGGGCCGAGGAACAGAGAAACGCTCCCTGATGAACTTCTACTGATTGCGAGTCCCACAGAGCACAGTGGGCCATTCGCTGTTTACCCACCAATTATCGTGGCGACGAGTGACGCATTTCGCCCGGAGGCAGCAGTCGGCTTGGTGCACCGTTCGGCACAAACAATAAGACCCCGCAGGACAAAGCCGCATACATGCACGGCGCCATGCCCCGGAGAGTGTGGCGGCTAATTACACCGCGCTCACAAAGGAGGCTTTCTGCGGCGAGGAGGCCGTCAGCTGAAAGGCTCACAATTTGTTCCTTTAACCGAAGAAACACCTTTCCAGTTCGACTGATGCATTCTGCGGCCGTGCACATCCACGTCTCAGATAGGATTCGGCAGAGAGCCGAGGCTTGAAAACGGGGTCACAGCATGGCTGAGTCACCATAAACTCGCGGCTTTCTGCAAAATGCCATTCGTCGGAGGGAAGTAAATTGGCCCGGCAACGTTACAGTACGGCTTCCGGAGATGCCTGCAGTGGACCTCACCTGGTTACGTGTGCCACGCTACTGGTTCTAACATGCCAGCATAAGGACCAACGTTGTTAGGCAAACGGATGACAAAAGCATACAGTTTATTAACACACAATAAAAGTAGTAGTAAAAAAAAAAAAAAGACTCCCAATCCCAACATCACGCTGCCATAGAGAAACATCTCCATCATGGAGGGGGAATTGCAGGAAAAAAAAAAAAGCCAAATATTTTGCTCCAACACGTCCACTCCATCCAGACCATGGGCCTTGCTGTTCTTCAGTGAAGGTGACGTCAACCTCCAGTTGCCTTCTTCAGATGTCCCCGCTTCATGAAGTTAGAACACCAGGAGGGGAAAACGCAATTCATCACACTCAATTTTTCCCCAAAGTAGTTAAGCAGGCAGCTTAACTTATCTTTCCATGGCCGTTGAATCAAACTTCTGGCATGAGATTCTGCAGTCATTCTGCTCATTGTACTGCCTCTCCTCTGCAACTCATGCAACTCGCAAAAAATCCTTCAGGAGATTATAGCAAAAAGGGAATTTGCCTGCACGTGGTACCAAACAGCACCAAAAGTTGTACATGTGCACATGTGCACTTTGCAACGACTATCAACGACATTCTCAAAAGTGCCTTACTGTCAGACCAGCCATATGCAAGCTGAAATAGTGATTTATTAACATAAAAAAACAAAACTAGTTAAGGAGTAGTTTTAAGACCAAAGTTAGACCAAACTAGTGCAGCAAGTTTAAAGTGGTGTGGCGTAACAATATAGAAGAGTAGTGAAAATATACAGACATTATGTGTTCATGATCTTTCACACCAACGGCCTCTTTTAAACAGTTT
The DNA here is from genome assembly GCF_900700375.1 of Denticeps clupeoides. Classification (NCBI taxonomy): domain Eukaryota; kingdom Metazoa; phylum Chordata; class Actinopteri; order Clupeiformes; family Denticipitidae; genus Denticeps; species Denticeps clupeoides. The sequence goes on along the minus strand of NC_041726.1, from coordinate 8,660,739 downwards.
TGTCATGAAAAGATAAATGAGTGACACAGGAAATGACAAAACCCTCTCCACATAACCCCATGACTCCGCATGTGTTCATTTATAGTTTTGATGGCTTCAGTGAGAATGTACCAGCATAAATGGTCATGAAAATAAAGAAAACACATTGAATGAGAAGGTGTGTCCGAACAGCCTGTACTGTAAAATGTGCATAATAATAACAGGGTTTGTCTCGGGTCATTTTTATTAAAAAGACAATTTCTTTATTGCAAAAATTTCCCATAAACATGCAATAAGTTATTGCGATTAACAAACTGTGAAATGCATGCATCTGAACACCACATGTTCTATTCCATAGGGAGTCAGACGTTAACGTCCCTTCCATCGTTCCATGTCCTGCTCTGTCATTGGCCACATAGCATCCTAGTGTCTGTGATGCTAATGCGTGACAGAATGCTAATTTGCCTCTGATCAGACATTTTGGGCAATGACTAAAAATTTAAATTCAAATCACGTAATTTGAACCAAGCTCCCAGTATATACCAGTCGTACACCGTACTGTAATGAATCTCATCACTATACCTCCATCATTAGTTGAATTAATGTCACTAATTGGCTGATGAGCCCCTCACATGGACAGGTTCAGAAAATTGTCTAAAAAAAACATTTGCAGCAATGCCTGGGCCACGTTCTCAGACACGTGGACATCGTGAATCCCAGTTTGAATCCCGTCTGTGATTCCAGGGATGCAGACCGGGCGTGAAAACAAAGCTGCAGCTCCCAGACACCCTTGAACAGGGACAATGGCATATTATAAATGTGTGTACGACACGCAGACACACAGCGGCCAAGCGGAAGGCCTTATAATAGCAAGACATGGTGGGCTGGACCCAGATTTTGCCTCAGTCTGTTACCTCAGGGTGCTGACGCTCCCCCGTAACACCTAGCGCCATTCGGCACCTCATGCATTACAGCTGGAGACTTGAAATCCCTTGGTTACATCACATGTTTATTCGTGCCATTATGTGACTAGGTGGGAAAAAAAAACATCGCATGAATCATAATCTGATTGTGACGTTTTTGTGCCTATGAGCTTGGCAGCATTTCATAAAATGTGTAAGATTTCTCCAGTTCCAGAAGCAGTGCATGCAGCTCAAGCTCATGCCTATAGCCCCAAATACGCAACTATTAGATCAAGCATGAGAAGCACCGTCACGTAGAATTGTTATCATGCTGGTCAGTCACTTATCATAGTCACACATATCGTAATTGAACAAAATGTCAGTTTTCACCCACAATTATGACACAAGGAATAGATCCACATGCATAGCATCTATAATGTTCAATCACCTCACACTTATCTAAATTCAAGTTATTCTGGCAACGTCACAGCTCTGTTGGTTGCTGCTGAAAGAGGTCCACGTGGGGGGTGTCGCCATTTCAGTCCGGGTGGAGGGTGCTGGCAGTGGAGTGTACTGGTGGAAAATGTCTGCCATCACATCATCCAGATGGATGCTTCGCAGCAGTGGTGACCAAGAGTAAACTTCCTATTTAAACGAGAAGAAATTGCAAAAGAACGTACCTGCAGCACAACATACACAAGGGTATAGAAAAAGAGTCAAACTGTCTCTTTTGGCAAATGGTAAATAATAGAAAAAGTGCAGCCCCATGGCGTTTCATTCAGAGTAAAGCAAAGAAGCATTTTGTAATTCTGAATTGCTGCAATCAATGCTATTGCTGCTGCTACTTTGCTACAGCTACTTTTCTGCAGCTCCTGCTATTTCATTCTTATTGCAATCAAAAAACATGCTTTTTGTTTTCATGATAATTCTATTCCGTACTTTATGGACAGATTCTAATGCAGATAAAAGCATCAAAACACAAGACAAAAAAATATATAGCTGCTATGCAGCAAAATGACAATCACTGCAACGCTGTGCAAACCATTTTTTGAGTTTGTTGCATTGATTCCGTTAACTAATCTAGATGCAATCTAGAACAGCACTGAATGCATAGAAATGTGTTGCTACAATGGCAAAACATTTTGTGCAAATGTTGTTGAGGCACATTTAGCAGAACTTGATTCAAAGCTGCATGGTGAAACAAAAAAGTGCAAGTCTAGTGCAAACACAATTTTTTTTATGCATGCATGCAATAACCTAAGCTTGATACAACATGCAAATATTGTGCAGGCACTAATTTTAAACAAACTAAATGACACCATTAGTGCCTTTATTAGAACCTGATGCACAGACATGCTGTGCTATAAAAGGTGCATTAACAATCCAAACACACCTTTATGAGCAAAACTAGATTTACTGAAGCATGGTGCCAAAAAAGTGCAAATCCAGTGCCTTGATGTTGCAAAAATGTGCTAAAACAGATGCAAAGACACTATAGTGCAAATATGATGCAAATGGACAGTGCATAAACCATACAGACTGTGCTGTTTTTCTTTGTCTGCTGCCAAAAGCAGCTAACACCTATAAAGCAGCAGCAAGAACAGATGAGGAGAGAAAAGAAGGTGAGTCACTATCAGCACTGCAGTATTCTGTCCTTCAACGAATTAAAAAAAAAAAAAAAGAAAAAAACAGGAAGTGCAATGACCATTTTTGGTGCGCTTTCGTCACGGGAACCTCAGAGGCGCACTTCTTTGTCGGAGCACTTGTGCATCATTAGTGAGCTCAGCCAGGTTGCGGCCCGGACAACTGCGGCAGCAAGAATCTGCATCTTTTATTAAAAAGTAGAGAGCCTTGGACTCGGCTCACCTCTGTGAAAGTTCTATGTGGAGGAGAACGCTTCGTATAGTAGAAAAGGAGGGTGGGGAGGTCTGGGTTGAAGAACTTCGGTATTTTATTAAATCCCCGCAGCACCTCTGGCGTCTGGTTGAGGACGCACATGCACCGTACTGACGTCACCAATTACGTGGGTCTCTTCTTGAGTCCATCCACGATATCAGGGGCTTAGATCACCTCTGTCCTTCCAGTCCTTACAAACACACACACAGGGAATGTGTGAGCACACAGGCAGATGCTCTCACACAAAAACACACGCACTAATGCGGCACGATAAACAACCAGGCCGAACATTCGATTACACGGAATGTGTGGAAGAAAAGCCATCCTCTGATTGAATCGCAGTTGGGGGGGTGGGGTTTATTCCAATTGTGTCTGTGCTGGTATGGCTGATTGAGCCGCAGAGCTCGGAGGTATGCTGGTCGTGTATCTGTGTTGCCGTGGCGACGCTGCTCCAGTAGACTGAGGCTGGAATGCTGTCGATGTGTCTGTAGATTAGGAGGCTTGTCTACGGCGAGTGCATTTTGTAACAAAATCTGAAAAGTCAGTACTCGTGATGGCTCGTCTAATATTTTACCGCCCGGCCTGTTTCTTTGTGTCGAGTGCAATGTTCCACTAAATAGAATATTGATAAAAAGCCTGGATGCTTAGATTCTATTCAGAAGAACCCCAGTGGGTGGTAGTAGCCTAGTGGGTAAGACCAAACTAGTGCAGCAGAAGACAGAGGTTCAAACCCCACTTACTGCCATTGTGTCCCTGAGCAAGACACTTCAGGATGACTGTCCCTGGAACTACTGATTGTAAATCATGCCGTTTGATAAATGCCACAAATTTATATTTAAGGCAAAATCTGTAGAGTCTATGGGCCTGATTTTCATTGAGCTATAATAGGTATGTGTCATCAAGCATATCTGCAGAATTAATATAAAAAAATTAACTAATAAAAATGTATAAAAAAAAACTGCCTGCATGTTGGAGACTAGGAACTAACCTCCCAACATTTTTGGGTGACCCCCAGAAGTAGATGGGGTCAAATGGGGGTTAAAATGGATGTGGCCTGTTGGTATGATTGACATACAGCACATGCCCCCGGACGCCTTTCATGACTGCCCACTGCTCTCCAAGGACACATTTTGTTGTGTGCACCTTGTGCTGTGCTGCAGTGTTTCACAATAGCAATCACTTCACTTTCCCTTTTCACTAATGAACAATGTAATAATTCAATAATAATCTATCAGTAAAATAATCTGTCCATGTAAAAGGGATGCTTTGATATTTTGAATCCCATTTAGTAATAAATCCTGGATTGGAACAGGAGTGAAACTTGAACTGAAAAAAAGTGGCACGGGAGTCTGAAACCGCTTCATTTATTGAGGTCCTGAGGTCCGCACCGACGGGGAGGGGCCAGTCGCGGCGATGATTTCAAACGGAAGCGTCCAGACCATTGTCACACGTAAGCAGTGGGGATTTCAAAAAGTCTCTCTGGCATTATAATTACATCCAGACGCATTAGCAATCAGCATCTGCCACCCATCAGCAGCCCCTACTTCCTTCCGCTCCAAACAGAATACCAATGGAACCATTAGCATCTCCACGGCAACCGGAAGCTGGGTGCCCTTTGGGGCACAGGTGCATGAGTTTGCATTCATTTCTCCAATGTCAGGGCGGGGCGTTTGAGGGAGGGGAGCTGGATCGCCAGCGAGGAACACAGTCTGGTCATGTTGTGATTCAGAGGGGTAACCCACGATCCACAGCCTCATCTCGGCCGGACACAGTTCCTCACCGTGTTTACTCACTGCGGATCCAACGCTCTGATGACCCCCCCACTGCAGCAGCAGCACACACATTTCATTCACACGAGTATCAGGTCAGGAGCTCCTCCTGATGTTCCTTGTTCTCCTGTGTTCTTAGAAAGCGTTTAAGCAAACATGATGTTCCTCAAGGGCCAGCGTCCACTCCAGTAAGATCAAACACAAGTCTGAAATCCCATCATATTTTTTTTTCCCAAATGGGAAAGGGGACCACAGGCTACAAAACGACCCAAAAGTTGTTATTACCAACACACACAGGGGTAAAACCTCCCCCCAAAGCCTTCTCACAAAGTCGTTCTGGGGGGATGGGTTGGAGTTCTTCACTCTCGCCACACACCACTGCTCCTCACACCTCTCAAAGGTCTGTTCCAAACAGCCAAACCACTGCCCTATTACAGTCCGCCAATCACAGCAAGGAAGGGGGAGGAGTCCAAAGTCAATAAGGTGCCATCCTGCAACAAAACCGAGAGAGAGAGAGAGAGAGAGAGAGAAACACACAAGCAGAAACAGACATGCCCTCCACCACATGAGCGAAACTTGTGGACGTGTTGAATCTGTGTGTCAAGTACTGATGATGTATTGAGGTGACAGGGAGGCTTTTGCTGCTTCAAGAAATGATGGAATGGAGAAAAGAGACAAAAGATATGAATACTAGAGACATCATCCAAGTAGCTGAACCGTGCACTCTTCAAAGTTCATGGCCTTTCGGGAAAGTACTGGTAACCCAGCCTAATTTGGGAGGTCTGTTTTTTTCTGATTGCACTATTGCTCTGAAAGTTTATATTATTTGATTTAGGAGGGCAGCAATTTGCACATTTTACCTCCGTAGGTCAAGAGATTTTAGATAAATACTCCCTAATTTGTGTAGCGTCATTATTACAGTGAATAAATAGGCCCCAGCTAATTGAAGGCAGAATCTGCATAATTACTCCAATTGTTTCAGAAGCACCAAAAAATCTAAAAGGACTATTAATAAGGAGAAACACCAGTATTCAAATATTATCCCACAAAACAGCCATCATGTTTAATATAATGATATGTATTTAGTTCTGTATAAAGACCAGAATGGCTGTCCAGCCCTCGCACCTTGAGGAATGGAGAAGAATGATGAACCATGAAAAAGTGAGCAGAAGATAAAAATAAAAATACCATAACAAAAATAAACAAAAGGGGCCATAAGCAACATTTACAGTAATATTTACACCACTCGCTTTTATAGCAGCTAAGAGTCTCTCAGGCATCCAAAATGCCCCAGACTTGTTCAGATGTTCCTTTTGTAGACTTCAGCTGTAGACGTTTGTGCAGAGGATGAAGGAACTGCTTTCTTCCACTGATTTTCTTGTAATTGAATGAGATCTGAGTACTCAAATGTATTAGTGCAATTACATTTTTATATATGTATATCTTGAAAGTTGGATTCTTTTTTTATTATTCATTGGAGGTGCACCATATTTCATGGGCATTTGGAAATTAATTAACACTTGGCCAGGGCTCAAGACAAAGTTGCACTTTAATTAATAATTTTGTAATAATCCTAAACAATTTGCATATTTTGTAGACTAATTAGCAGCAACTGACATTTAATGAGCATGACTGAGGGATTCTGATAAAGTTTTGAAAGGCAGATGAGGGGGAAAAATGTCACAATACACGTCACGCCGCCCTGATGATGAAGACAAGATCAAAAATCCGATGAGGAGTCGCTATGTATGAGGCGATAGCAGATAACACCGCCGATCAATAGGAAAGTAATCAACAGGACAACTGACTGGAGAGGAAGCAGGAGTGTGAATCACCTCAGCCCCTGTAATCTGACCTGTGTGTTTGTGTGTTTGTGTGTGTGTGTGTGTGTGCGACAGCTTCATCAGTATGAGATTACCTGAGTCATGTGACCTTTTTTTGTTGTAATTTATGACATCACGGCACACGTCTGACATGGAGGACAGGCCAGATCTGGCTGTGCTAATGAGCTGAACACATAATGACATTTATCCACGCAGGTTATTTAACATCCCTCCTGGAGTATTTCATTACCTTCGCCCAGCGCATTAGCTCAGGAGCGGAGGTTGGCGTGGAAGACCTGTGTCCCTGCTGCATTCCTTCAGGCTGATGAAGCTGAGGAACTGTAATATATCACATTCATTTGATTTGAGCAGCTGAGGTAGTCTGGCAGAGCAGAGAGTGTTTCATGAGTGGTTTATACTCAGCGTAGTGACAATCCCTGTGCAGGCTTCAACGTTCTTGCATATGCTGCATATAGTTCGCATAGTTTTAAATCCATGCAGTTTTACACCCTTCACATTACTTTGAAAGAAATCCCAAATATTCACTTATTTAGTTCCTTAAGATAAGATAAGATAAGATAAGATAAGATAAGATAAGATAAGATACGAAAACAATGTATTTATCCCAAGGGAAATTCTTTTGTCCTAAAAAACATGCTAAGTTATCATGTAGTATGGTCTCAAAAAGAGCCTAACAAAGTAATAAATAATAAGTAACTATGACAGGTATAGTAAAGTAACATTGGTGATTTTGAAAAGTGACATAGTGTTGTGCCATAAATAGAGAGAGAGGAAGCAGCATGTTCTATGGACAATCATCAATTCTCTGGTGTGTAGACTGCAAATGAAAACAGAATGGAAAGTACATTTTATAGCCGTCCCCACCCTCTGCTCCCCACTGCTCACTACGGGTGATGGGTTAAATTCAGAGGACACATTTCATTGTCACTGTGTGCTGTGCTGTGCTGTGTATGACATGTCTCAAACAATCACATTCATTGGCTGCTGGAGTTTTGAACACTGTCCCATTCTTGTCTGGTTTTTGCTGCTACAACGTCTTCCAGATCAGGCTTAATATTCTGTGTTTATGGGTCCTCATCTGATTTCTTGTTGTAAAGTTTGTTAAAAAAAAAAGACATTTCATACATCATTTTGCTAATATGTTCCATTACCACATAATCAAATCCAGTCCGAGGCCTTTCGTAGATCAGGTCTGCCAATCAGCTGTCCTCAAACCAGCTAAACAACAACCCAACAGCCTGTGCTCACCCCCCCTCCAAACACTTGGCTCATCTGGACAATTTGTCCAGCCAGCGGTCCAGCTGATGTGGATAGGGGTTCCTGCAAGTGTGTTTGTCAGAGCATATTGTCCACATGAAACCTCAGGCACACATCGTCGTCTGCAAATCAGCGACGCTTCTCTGTCTTTCAGCAGGAGGGCGGCCTGGAAAATCAGCCCGACACCACCGAATTTCGCATGCCGGCTCATACTTGCATCAGGCTTAGTGCTTGTAAACACCATCAGATGAAAACTGAATCAAAGTGGTCTGGATGAGGACAAAGTGCACCCTGCACAGAGCTTAAGAAGAGCAAAGGCTGCTGTGCTTACTGCAGGTTACTGAATATTTAAGTGCAACTGGAAGCGGGATGGTGCATAGGTCCCGCCGATGTGTACCGGTGACTCCAGTGTGGTCATTTGTTGCATTTGCCTGGTTGGTGCCCTATTTAATACTATTCAATATCAGCGCTGGTTGTACAATCACATCTGTATTATTATAGTGTAAGGTTAAATGCAGCCATAGGATTTATATAAAACAGATAATACAAAATAAAAGATGAAAAAGAAACACAATCCTTCTTGTCTTGTCTGTTTACATAAATCAATGTTTAGCATGTAGCACCGCGCCTAGCGCCATTTTGAAAGTAGTGGAGTTTGCATTACTTCGCTGTCGGTGTCAGGATTGGTCACAGGTGCCGTTTCCAGCTGTAGCCAATCCGGATTGCTTTAAAAAAGCCTTTGATTTTGCCCCTCTGCAGCGGTAGCATTTTCGCGGACGCGGTCATGAACTTGACCTTGCAACTGTTCTGTGTGTATTTTAAGTTCTGGCAATCGCCACACGCCTGCGGGCTAGTTTATGTTGATCCCCGTTGTTTCCCCTGTTTTCAGCCATCGCACTGGTTTTGTTTCTGTTTATTAATAAAATACCTCTCCCAGAATGTCCCGACTCTGCGCTTGCTTCCCCCGTCAGCTCGCCGACGTGACAGTCGGGCACGTTGCTCTATTGCTCTTAGATAAGATGGGTAGAGATTGCATTAATTGTCAAGAGCAGGGTTTATACACATTATCAGTAAAGATTTTCCATGACTTTTCAATTACCCTAAGGCAATACAATGTTCTCTGAAACAAGTGTGAAAATAAATCACAAATTTAGATGACTTTTAAAAGGAAAGCCAGCAAAGGTACTCTAAAAATGCACTAGTTTTAAACGTTGTAGATGTAAACGTTGAAAAAATGTAAGAGAAACGGCAAATCTTCTGAAGTGAAGATGGGCAGGACATCAGATCAGCCCGAATCTGCTGCTCAAATTCCCTGCACACTAACCACTTGATTTGCGGAGCCTCTCTGCGAAATCGGTGTTCTGCCGGGATACGGGAGGCAAATGACTTTTCAGCCCTTGAGCTGGTGAAGTTTCCCACTCCATCCCCAGGAAGGAGACGACTGAGGGCTGCCTGGGTTGCCCTGGAAACGCTCCTCATACATTCACTCAGGCAGAAGGGCGCCGTGCATTCACAGAAGCAAGCAGTTTTACACCTTCCTTTCCTCGATTTGACATCAACTTTCAGGCTGTGACCTTTTGCCATGACCTTTTCAAATATGCACGCCTATCAAAAGTTCTACAAAAGTTCTACAAAAAATAACAATGTTTAATAACGCAAACAAAGTAAACAAAAGAAGAATGAGGCATTTAGTCATGGCTCAGAATGTGTGAAAAGCGGTTTTCTTATTCAACTTATCACTGATGACTAAGAAGATGGGCGTTCTTCCACCCTCCTCTGGTGGGCGTCAGCTCATTGATCCACTCCGTCTTAGTAACAGCGAATGACAGTCGCTGGTCACCATTGATAGAAAAGCCACATGACAACAGAAGGGTGACGATGCAGAACTGGTGGCATCCAGCGCCACCTGTACTATCCACTGTCTAACTTGTATGTGGCCGAAATGACAATAAAGCTCCACTTGAACTTAAACTTGAAGAATGGCAGAAGCATAGCTGATTAGTCTAGCCAAGCCGATAGCTTTTCAGTTCAGACCCTGCAGAACTGTTTTAGTCATTTATTCTTGGATGGAGATTCATTTTTGTATTCGGTTTTGCATTTGCATTTTGTATTCAGATTTATAGCATTTATCAGACATCCAGTAATTACAGGGACAGTCCCCCTGGAGACATTGAGTGTCCTGCTCAAGAACACAACGGTAGTAAGTAGGGTTTGAACGTGTGACCTTGTGGGCTTTACATCTCCCACTGCATCTGTAAGGCCACCAGCATTGTGGAGGACCCCCAGCAACACTGCCACGAACCGATTACCCTCCTCTCATCTGGTAGACGAGTCTACAGGCGATTCAGGAGCAGGTCTGCGAGACTGTGAAATAGCTTCTCCCCCCCAAGCAGGTTCCTCCGTATCCTGAATACCATGCTGCCCCCTCACACACTGAACAGTGAACTACACACTCTGCCAAGTTGGGAAAGAGCAAAATGTTTTATTTCACTTTAAATAATTTAAAGTACATTTAAAGTACTCTTCGGTAAATTGTTGCACTACTGTCCTTAGTGCATTGGCACTGTTTTTACTAGCTGCATGATTGTCTTCAGTACATCGACACTGATGTCATCCTATATATTTATCAATGTAATCCTCCCCCCATTACCATTACTGCTATGCTGCTGTTATAATGTGTTCTATGGTCCAGGAGGTTCATGGTTCATCTCATTGTGTTCTATGTACTATGGCTCAAGGTGAATTTCTCTGAAATGAAGAAAGTGTATTGAGTTAAGTTACATTTCCAACACCGTAATAAATAAATAAACGAAGTGATCTGCGCTTGAATGGCCTCATCTCATACCCATGGTCCAGATGGATAAGGAGATCTGCAACTGACCCGAAGTTTTACCCCTCACGACTGGAAACACATGCTCCTTGGATCAGTTTAGAGCATAAAAATAAACCTTGGTGACCACCAACTGCTCTAATCACTGCTTTTTTTTTGGTAACTGTAATGAATGACAGTTATTTTGGGCCTGCGTAGTCAGAACAGCTTGTTTTGTTGTCTTCCCACTTCCTGAGAACCTGCAGGAGGTCTATTCATTGCCTGGTGAGGCTCCATTCATGGTGCAGTTACGTTGGTTTGGAGGGGGACAAAATGCCCGAAATAAGCCGTGTACAGTGCAGATGGCAGCGTTTGTAAGGCTGAGTCGGCAGTCGGTTCACGGGGGCATCACAGATGCTCAGTAATGACCTGTTTAAGTAAATAGGAGGGTCCCAAAAATAACCTTGCTCAGAATGACTCAAATTGGCCCCCTTAACATGGCAAAGCCATTTTTGGTCGTGGAGAAGATAGTAGAGTAGTTCAGCCGGTGCCGACTGACGTTGCTTCGTTGCTCAATTACGGCGGTCTGCACTTGCTGGTGCATAAACTGGTGCATGGCACCCAAGGATGGATCAAGGAGGAACAAGCCAGTGTCACAAAGGTGTGTGCCACACCCTCAAAGGTCGACCATGTCACTGTAAATCCCCCCTGCAGGGAAACACCATGCATGGCATGTCAGGGGCCGAGCTTGTCCACCCCGACCCCGCCGAGCTGCCTTTGTTCGTCTGGTGGTTCTACAAGGGAGCACTTTGATACATGTTCCCTCCATCACAGGAACTCAGAGTGGAAGCCTGTTGCCATGGGGACAGCTGCAGTCAATGAGAATTACTTATATAAGGTTAAAAAAAGTTTTTTTTTTTTTTTTTACCAATAATGACGTCCGTAAAACCCATTAAGGCTGAACCTGCCGCACTTTAATGTCTGCAGACAGCGTCCCGACTCAAACAACTGTGCAAGGAAGAAAAAGTTACAGTTATTTTATAATGTATCTGTATTTGTTTCCTGTATTATAAAATGCTTTTGTGCTCGGCCCCCGTAGACAAACTTAAGAGAAAAGTAACCCCCCTCTTTTGCCCCCAAAGGCTTAAAACCAGGCTGTGCTGCACGTTCGGGTTCTGTTCAAGCGACTTATGAAAGGTCTGCAGGGCTTTCGACGGTGCAACAAAGGCGGCCCGCCCACGCTGTAAATGAGGTCTCCAGAGCTCTGCATCGCTTGGCTCTGGGCTGCCCGAGCCGACTGAAAAGCCTCCATCTACATCTTTCCCTGCTCTGTTTGTTTAGCTCCTCGATTTGAAAGCGGACGACTCCCCCCATCCCTCACCTCTGGGGAGAAGTAAACTTGTTCATTAAACTCTGGACACCAAGTTCTCACTTCCGGTTGGCAAACCAGACACACACTGCCCTCTAGTGGCCGGTCCCTGAAGCTCACGCAGTGAAGTGACAATGACATGAAACTGGTGTGTGTCATTGTGTCCCATTTCTTTATCAAATTAAACTGATAGCAGTTAACTTATATGCACTAAACAGCATTAATTGCTTCATTTTCACTAAACACAAAGGTGCTTTTTCAGGTCTTATTCATCTTAACGCCTTTATGTGATTTCTATTTGTGCATCTCATATCCATGGTGATGCACAGACTAACGTCACTGAAGTGATGGCATTTAAAAAGGAAGCACATGGAGCGGTTAAATTACCTTGAGAAGTTCAGTCTGCCGAGGAGTTTCTGTGAGTCAGCATCTTCTCATGTGGTACACGTTGTCTCTTCTTCAAATTAAATTGTACAGTCAGACAAAGAAAAAAAAATAATGGTGCAATAAAACCAATGACTGTTATTTCTTACTTCCTAGATGGCCTCGCCCAGCAGAAAGAAATCATATAAAGTGCTTCAGGAACTGAGTGTGACCTTCCCTCTTTCTAGAACATGGGTTATGACTGCAGGAAATTACTTTTACATTTTCTGATCCTGCATTTTATATATATCATAATGCAGGTTATGACATGACAGAGGAGCAAACCCAAGGTGCAACCAACTACAGGACAGAGGTTTAGAAGTTTGCCTGTGGCAGGAACTAAGAACGATCATGGATTATAAAGCACCAACATCCGGTATGACGAACACAGACGTGTCTCTGGCAGACCCTGAGCATGACATGAGGAGAGCCTTCAGGAGAGTGAACACCAGGAAGGCAGCAGGACCAGAGGGCATCTCAGGTAGAATCCTCAGAGCCTGCGCAGACCAGCCAGCACCTCATTCGGTGATCCACACATGCTTCAAGAAGTCCATCATTGTTCCGGTCCCAAAGAAACCCCATCCTGCCCCCCTCAACGACTACCGACTCAGCTCATCTCTCTGTCAGTGGATCTTCAACTTCTTAACAGGCAGACCACTGGCAGTAAGGATGGGCGGACATGTCTCAGCCAGCATCACCCTCAGAACTGGAGCCCCCCAGGCCTGTGAGCCCCCTGCTGTACTCTGTACACCTACGACTGCGCAGCCACTACGAACTCCACCACCATCATCAAGTTTGCTGACAACGTCGTGGTGGGCCTGATCTCGGACAACAACGAGACGGCCTACCTGGAGGAGGATGGAAAGAGAATTGGTGCCAAAGGAACAATCTCCACCTGAACATCAGCAAGACAAAGGAGTTGATAGTGGACTTTAGTACCAAGCAGGAGAGGACCTACCAGACCCCTGTCATCAACAGGAGCCCAGTGGAGAGATTGGACAGCATCCGATACATCGGTGTTAACATCACGCAGGACCTGTCATGGTCCTGTCACATCAACACTGTAGTGAAAAAGGCCCGTCAGCGTCTCTTTACTTTACTTTACTTTACTTTAGTTTACTTTGCAGATGCTTTTATCCAAAGTGACTTACAAGAGGAAGACATCAGCAATTCTTGTTCGATTTCTATAGATTTTGAGTTTACAAAACGAAGAGCCCTGATAAGGCCTAACTTGTCAGAAAAAGAGCATGCTCGGAAATTGTTAAGTGGTAGGCGAGGAAATCTTTTTATTTTGTGCAGTGTGTGTGCATGTGCGTGTGTAAGATTCGTCTGAAGTACTTTTTGAATAAGTGGGTTTTCAACTGCTTCTTAAAGGTGGCGGTAGTCCCGGCTAGTCGAATGGAGCAGGGCAAGTTGTTCCACCAGCCAGGGACAGCCAGGGAGACCCCGTGAAGAGGGAATATTCAGTCTCTACCACCTCAGACGCCTAAGAGACTTCAGACTGCCCTCCAAGGTGCTTAAGAACTTCTACTACTGCACCATAGAGAGCATCCTGACGGGAAACATCTCAGCCTGGTTCGGGAACAGAACCATGCAGGACAGGCGAGCCCTACAGAGGGTGGTTCGATCAGATGAACGCATCATCTGTGCCAAGCTCCCTGACCCTGAGGAAGATAGTGAAGGACCTCAGCCACCCCAACAATGGACTGGTCTCTCTGCTGCGATCAGGGAAGCGCTTCCGCTCCCTGAAGTCCAACACAGAGAGAATGAGGAGGATCTTCTTCCTGCAGGCTATACGAGCTCTCAACAACAACACCACTACATAGGACAGAACTCTAATACACCCCTGGACTTTCAATCACTTCTGGACTCAATCCCCCCCAGACATCTGCAGAAATTTTCACTTTACCTTCACTTTACTTTACACATTTGCACACCTTCACCCTACCTGTTACACATATTTTGTGTTTAAAAACACAAGTACATGCATTATTTGCAAAATTCAGGTCTATAGCATTAGCAAAAGCATTTCACTGCATATCGTACTGTGTATGACAGTGTACGTGACAAATAAACTTTGAATTTGTATTTGAATATATATGGAATTATTTTTTTTACCAGTAGGGGCATTTTGCATGGAGATTATCGAAAAGCAATGGCTGCAGGCCCCCGTTGCACACTATTACCATCTAAAATAAGGGCTGACATTATCACTGGTCACTGCTCTTATGGAGAAAGTGAGGCCTGCAAATAAAGCTTCATCCATTTGTCAGGAGTGCCTGCGTTACTCACCAAGCCACGGGCATCCGTGAGTCACAGCGGCGTTAAAAATGGCAGCCAGAAAGTTCAGGGGGAGCAGGAGGAACGCTCACTCTCCTCCAGTTGCACGGACTGGTGAAATGGGGGGTGGCGCCCATGGCTAAAGCGTGACGCAAGCCATCAGCTCGCTGTCACCAACTGTGCCATTACCTCGTCATTTTTTTCCCTTCCTGCCTCCGACCGGCCCTTTCGCATGCCACTCATGAATCATATTCAAGGCTTTTCCACGGAATCCGGGAAGGAGGATTTCTACAAACCACACAGAGGTTTATAAATATCACACATATCTAAAATCGACTGTAATATTAACATGCAATGATGAGGTGTTTATCCAAATTACAGGAAAGCAACTTCATTCATTCATTCATTCAAGAAATGAGTGCAGGATTGTAGATGACCACAAGGTCACAGGTTCGACGTCCAGTTACTACAAGAGTCAAATGGATTCCCTGAGGCATTCCTGAGATGGTCGTGGACACCCTGACAATCAGATTCTAATCAGTTCTAGGTACTGTATCAGACTGAACATTTTTGTGCAATTCTGTCATGTTTCAATATTGTTAGGGTTTTCATGTATAACCATCTTAATCAAATAATTTGCTTGTTGTTCCTGACCTGTTCTGCAGACTAAAGCAGTTCCTGTTATTGAGAGAGTTGTGAAAAGATAAGGGCATCGTAAAACTGTCTGTTCCAGACTTCTTTGGGGGTACCTTCTGGATGTCATGCTATCTAACCATAACAGAGGTTCCCTCGCTTGGATGGGTCATGAATTGTATTGCGCAACATGCACTCTGAGGCAAATAAAAAGAACCTGCGCAGGTGGGGTGAGGGGAGGAAGAGAATTATACTGGAAACAGTATGGGGGCATTTTTGTACTCCAATTCCCCATCCCCCCACCCCCCCCAACCCCCTTTGCAAAGCTGATAAAGGAGAAACTCACTTGGTTTGTGTGATCATTTAATAAAAAATTTTACCCCAACAAATATAATTCATTCTATTTAAATAGTTAGTTGCACAGCAAGGAAAACATAAAAATCAATAGTCCAACTCTTATTATTTTATTTGTCAATTTCCACTCACAGCAGAACAACTTTGGCGTACTCTCGGCCCAATTATGCCCGACTCTGCAGGCACGACACAGCAGCGAGTTCCTCCGTCAATCGGGGCCCCCGACTGGGTTCTGGATTTCCTTATTCCATTTCCAACACACACAAACAGCATGTCTGCAATCAGCTGCTCACGTGTACACTGAGAACTAGGGTGGTAGTAGCCTAGTGGGTAACACACTCGCCTATGAACCAGAAGACCCGGGTTCGAATCCCACTTACTACCATCGTGTCCCTGAGCAAGACACTTAACCCTAAATTGCTCCAGGGAGACTGTCCCTGTAACTACTGATTGTAAGTCGCTCTGGATAAGGGCGTCTGATAAATGCTGTAAATGTAATGTAAATGCTGCAGTTATCGAGATGGGTCTTGTGATCTCGGTCTGGTTTTGATCTTGGCTGTATTTGGTCTTGATCTTGATGGTATTTGGTCGTTGGTCTTGGACATAACGATATCGATGGGATGGGGAAAAAAAGAGAAAACGTTGCATCCTCACAGAACAGTATCGTTATTTATTACGCGCCTAAATTCGAATGCAACCAGTCAGTCGGTCTTAAAAATGTTAAACATTGTAAAACATTCTCTCAACGTACACTGGCTGTGCATCATGGTCCACTCATACACATCACATCGTAGTGAAGTTTGACATGGGTTGTGGCACAGGGCCCTTCAGGTTTGGGCCTGTCAGAGCACATGCAGGACTGGGTCTGGAGGTGAACATAGGTCTCCCACTTATTCCTTTCTTTTGTCTGGTTACCCTGTACCACTGTTATAATTACTCTTTCTTTATATTTCCCATGTCTTATATGTTTAAATGTCTTTGTTTCGGAAAGTTGCATTACACTTTGGTAAGCTCTTTAGAGCTCTTTATGGCTCTAAACGGCGGTAAGATGGTGGCACGACAGTAGCTCACAGCGGCCACTCTGGTTCCACAGTGGTGCTTTTTTTGTACTCCTCTGTTTTTTGGTGCACCGAAAAAGACACATGCACATCGTGGAAAATGATGTCTACGATGTCTCCAATCGAAAAAAGAACTCTGCGTGCTCTACAGAGCCGCCTGACGGACAATTCATTGTCGCTTTTCAACCATGCAAATCTCAAGCGAGTTCTCCCAAAATTCCACCAACGTGTAATTTGTGACAAGAGGAGATGCCACACTCGTCTACACAAACATCGGCAATGATTACCGGACGCAGCCCCGCCCCCCCAACTCTCCCAATCAGACCACATCACTGTTACACTAATTCCAGCATACAGACCACTTGTCAGATGCACAAAACCGGTTCGGAAGCAGGTGAGAACCTGGCCAGCAGGAGCCATTTCTGCTCTTCAGGACTGTTTTGAGTGCACGGTCTGGCAAATGCGAGAGTGATAGTAACCTAGTGGGTAACACACTCACCTATGAATCAGAAGACCCAGGTTCAAATCCCACTTACTACCATTGTGTCCCTGAGCAAGACACTTAACCCTAAGTTGCTCCAAGGGGGACTGTCCCTGTAACTACTGATTGTAAGTCGCTCTGGATAAGGGCGTCTGGTAAATGCTGTAAATGTAAATGTTTAGGGAGGTTGCAAACAACGGCAACAACACCACCAACTTGGAGGAGTACACGACATCAGTGACCTCCTACATCAACAAATGCACTGATGACGTTACAGTCTTCAAGTCCATCACCACAATACTCAACAAGAGGCTGTGGATGACTGCAGAGGTATGCAAACTGTTCAAAGCTCGAGACTCCACCTTCGGGAAGGGTGACAAGGTGGCCCTAAGATCACACAGGCAGAAAATCCACAGCCACTTCCAGGACAGCGGTGACACGCGGCGCATGTGGCAGGGCATCCAGGCCGTCACAAACTACAGGACTAAAACATCTGCTTGTGACAGTGACCCCTGCCTACCAGATGCGCTGGATGACTTCTACACACAATTTGCTCAATGGCACCGCAGTGGCACCTTGGCGGCTCGGGATTCAAAACGGCAACCTTCTGATTACGGACTCCTCTTCTTTTACCGCTAGGCCACCACTGCCCCGCACTGGCCACTACTAGGCCACTCTTCGCAAAGTTAACTCACGAAAGGCTGCTGGACCAGACAACATCCCTGGAAGATGCTCAGAGAATGTGCAGACCGGCCTGGCAGATGTTCTCACCAACATCTTCAACATCTCACTGAGCACTGCCATTGTTCCAACATGTCTCAATTCCACCACCATCATGCCCGTGCCAAAGAAGTCTTCAGTCTCAATGTCTACCATCTCGTTGCACTTACACCCATCACGATGAAGTGCTTCGAATGGCTGGTCGTGAAACGTATGAAGATGCCCTCCACCCTGGACCCACTGCAATTTGACTATCATCCGAACCTCTACGCCCTGCATCTTACCCTCACCCACCTGGACAATGAGGACACATACGCACAAATGCTGTTCATAGACTTCAGTTCAGCATTCAACACCATCATTCCTCAGCATCTGGTCGAGAAGCTGAGCCTGCTGGGCCTGAACACCTCCCTCTGCAACTGGATCTTGGACTTCCTGACTGAGAGACCTCAGTCTGTCTGGATCGGGAACAGCATCTCCAGCACCACCACTGAGCACTGGAGTTCCTCAGGTCTGTGTGCTCAGTCCAATGCTGTTCACTCTGCTGACCCACGACTGTGCAGCGATGCACAGCTTCAACCACATCAACCACAAGTTCACAGATGACACGACCGTGGTGGGTCTCATCAGCAAGAACGATGTGTCAGCGTACAGAGAGGAGGTGCAACGACCGACGGACTTGTGTAAGGTTAACAATCTATTTCTGAACGTGGACAAAATGAAAGAGATGTTTGTTGTATTCAGAAGACAATGGAACGACCACTCTCAACTGAACATCGACGGATCTTGTGTGGAGATAGTCAAGAACATTAAGTTCCTCGGTGTTCATCTAGAGGAAAACAACTCCTGGAATCTCAACACCACCTCAATAGCCAAGAAAGCCCAGGCAGCGTCTCTACTTGCTACAAAGGCTGAGGAAAGCCCATCTCCCTCCACCTTCTATAGAGGGACCATTGAGAGCATTCTAACCAGCTGTATCATTGTTTGGTTTGGGAACTGCACCATATTGGACCGCAAGACTCTTCAGCGGATAGTGAAGACAGCTGAGAAGATCATCAGAGTCTCTCGTCCCTCCATAAGGGACATTTACCACACACGCTGCATCAGGAAAGCCACCAGCATTGTGAAGGACTCTACACACCCCTCACATGCAGTCTTCACCCTCCTATCCGGAAAAAGGTACCGAAGCATTCAAGTCCTCACTGCCAGACTCTGCAACAGCTTCATCCCACAGGCCATCAGACACCTGAACACTCAGGGACTTTCCACTCTGAACTGACACACACACAATACCTCTGATATATTGAGTAATATAATCTGTCTGTAATATTACCTATTTATGCACCGTTCCATTTTGCACAGCAGTATTTCCCTTTGCACATTTATTATTTTTTTCACTAGTTTAGCGCTGCCTGTCTCATTGTTGTCTACATGTTCCTGTTAAATGTCATTCTTGCACTGCCTGTGTCCCGTTTGCACTTTATGTTTGTATGTAACGTTGTTTAATCGTTTAAATTTTACACGTAGCACCAGGTTCCGTGGAAACGTTATTTAGTTTCAATATGTATCGTCTAACATGCATGTAGCTGAAATGACAATACAGTGAACTTTAACTACATTTTCTGTAGTAAATCAGAGGTCTAGAAATATGGTTTGCATGGTAACGTTATCAGGGCAGGTCCCACAGTTGGGAGCAAATAGGTTTTAGGAAAAAATCTTTCTATTCAACAAAAATTAATTTATATGAAGTTAGTATGTTGTGCAGTATTATGACAATGCTATTTTATTCTGATATTTTGTGTGTTTCACCAGTAGGTGGCAATGTAATGTTATTTTTCCTCAAACTGACTGAATGTCCTATATAAACGCAAAAAATACTTTTTTTTTTTATTTGTTGCTGATGAGCAGAAGATATTGATGTATGTTGTTAAGAATTTGGTTAAGAAGCCTGCATGAAATGAGATCACATGAAAAATGAGATCCTGAGAACAGATCTTTAATTTGGATGCCACATAAATTACCATAAAATGTCCGGAATTTCATTCCATACATGTACATGCATAGCCACACATTTTGACAGCAATATTCTTCCCCTGCTTTTGTGGCTTCGGAAAGGATCACAAATGTCATCCCAACATCTGCCATTTCTGTACAGTTCTAAAGATCAGTAAACATTTCGTCCATTAATCAAAAGGTTTTCTGTGAAGTAGTCACTTTTAATAATACTGCCTTGGAAACGAACTTTTAAGTTCTTTTGTTGTATTGCATTAGACGGCAAGGTTTAGAAAAATGAAGACACGAATTCAGAAAATACACATACGAGTCTTTCAAAGAGTCCTTCGTAACGAAAGGGAACAAGCAAAATACAAACCACAGCTGACACAAAATGAGAAGAAACTTTTTAAAATAATCCTGACAGTAGCAGGAGTCAATATTTTATATATTGCAACTGTAGATAGAACCTGTATACTTTTCTTGTTTTAATTGTAGTATCTATTGTTATAGGAATGATCTAAATTTTGCGATTAGTTTGCTTTCCTATGCGACTTGGGGGCTCTAAAGAAAAGTTCTAGGGAGTCATTATATTGTGAATGTTCAAAGAGTCAAAACATTATTGAAATAAATAGATACACCACAAACAGACCCAACATATCACACACAAATTGTCTGAACGATAACTGCTTTTGTCTTTTTAAATGTCTACGGAACTGACGGAAATGTGCTTCTGTTGATTGTCGTAAGTACGTGGGCGGCGCGATCGCGTGCCACTACAGGAAGTCATTTCACGTGCTCCGCTGTGTGGGAGGAGCAGTAGAACTTCTTGTGCGTTATAAAGTTGGACAGGTTGCTGAACTGGATGTCACAGGGCCGGCAGTACTTCGTGCTGCCTGTAGGTGGCCTCCGAGCATCCTCCTCCTCCGGTTTTGTTGGCGACATGTCGTTGTCTGTCGCGGAGGGCGGGGTTCGCGGCTGATTCTTCTCCAGACTCGTGATCGGGGTCTTGGCCCGGTCGGGGCTCCGCCTTCGCTCGCCCTGTGCCGTTAGCTGCCCGCTTGCCTGGTCCGTGGCCCGGATTTCGCAGTAGGGCCAAAGCGGCTCGTCCTGCCTCGCCCGCTTTGCCACGCTGGGATGCTCCTCAGAAGGCATGAGCGCATTCTTGACGTCCTCCCGCGTGAGGAGGTTTGGGACAGACTCTGGAGTCTCTGGAGTCTTTCTGCCGACCTCAGGGCTGGAGCTCTCCTTGCTTCTGTCCTGCAGCATCTTCCTATCTGAAGCGACACCTGGGCAGAAGTTGTGCTTGTGGGTGAGGTAGTCTTCGACTTTGTTGAAGCTGAGCTTGCATGGTGCACATTCGTGGTAGTCCAGCGGAAGCGGCGCCGGGGACTGAGCCGCTTTGCATTTTTTGCTCAGATCCATGGGCACGTCGGCCTCCGGCTGGGCTGCAGCGTTGGCTTTTGACGGCAGAGCAGATTTCGCGACCGTGAGGGATGCCTCGGGATACTTGGGAATCGTCCCCGGGTAGATGCTGTGCCTCGCGTGGAACTGATCCCTGAAGGTGTCCACTGCTGGCTGGGACAGGCAGGACCCGCCGACTGCGGCCATGCCCAGAAACGTGGAAGGTGCCAGGTGGAGCATCTGCTCCCTGGCTGGAGCATGCACGTCATACCTCTTCCTCCTCTTGCGTGCCCGCACCATCTTCTGGACCGAGGGCCCTTTCGCAGCATGGCTTCGTTTCGCTGGTGGGTCGTGCCGTGTGGCACAGTAGTACTGCTTGTGCACCATGTAGGTTTCGTGGCGGCTGAAGGTTATCTTGCAGGCCTCACATGTCGTCCCGATGGCTCCCAGTTCGCCCTCCAGCAGGGACGCATTTGGGCTTTTCGAGTCCGCCTTTATTCCATTTAGCCTCTCCTCTACCACGCCTGGAGTGGATGCTTTTTTCACCGGTGTGGACAGGTCGTCCGCCACCGCCTTCTCTCCGACGTGGAAAGGGTCAAACATGGCCAAGTTCAGGCGGCTGTGGTCCATCGCGTGAGCTTTGACCTCTGACGGGGGAGTGGCAGCCAGCATATTGGCCAGGTCGCTTCCATTCCTCGGGCATGCCGATTCTGTGGCATGATCCAGCAGACTGGGGTAGTCGTGTGGCTTTGTCACCCTCTGCCAGCGGCTGCTGCAGTAGTGCTTCTTGTGGACCAGGTAGTTGTCCAGGTTGTTGAACGTGATGTTGCACTCGAAGCAGGTGGTGCCTTTCTGCACGTGGCTGTTGTACATTAGGGGCGGACAGTTGTTCGCCCCTTGATGCAGTCTGCGGTGGACGAGCTCTGACATCTTTGCCAGGATCTCAGAGGCCTGAGGAACTGCTGAGATGTCCTGTGGAAAGTGTACGTGCGGAACAAAGGGACTGATGGGAAAAGCAGGCGGCATGGCGGGTTGCATGGGGGAGGATGCCTGGCGAGGACTGGGAGGCTCTGACTTCACCCTGCCACGGTTTCCTGAGTTGGCATCGGCCTTGACCGCCATGTCTGTGCTTGTGTCCAGCACACTGGGGCCGGCGTCCTTAACCTGTAATGGACTTTGAAGCAAGTCTTTTCTCATGAACGACTCAGATTTGGGACCTGGCTTTGGACTCACAATGTCACCAATGGGCAAGTGCAGATTCTGGTGCTTGCAAAGGTCGTCAGCAGTCTGGAAAGTGAAAGCGCAATTGTCACACTTGAGGCCAGCCTGGGACAGGTGAGTCACCATGTGCTGCTGGAGGCTCATGAGGGTGTCGGTCGAGTGTTGACAAATCGAGCATTTCAAGCTGGGACCTGTGGACCCTCCATCGTCCGTCCTGACACCTGTTACAAAGAGATGTGATTTACTTTGGAAATGTAAGGTACACAACACTGTAGCCTACTGACCAAGAAGAGGACTTACTGCTGTGTGTAAGGAGATGGACCTCCAGGGTGTGCGTCCCAGAGAAGCTCATGTTGCACTGAGGGAAGGGGCAAATGCACGGCATGGCCAGGCAGCCGGCATGATCCACCGGCGCGAGTTTGTTGTCCCGGTGACGGCCGCTGCAGTAGTACATGAGGTGGGCCTGCAGGTTCCTGTCACTGCGGAACCAGATTCCGCATGCTTTGCATGGAAAGATGTCCTCTGGACAGACAGGAACACCATCAGACAGGAGGGTCCTTTAAATTGTATGCAGTGTGTGCCTCATGGGGGACTTACTGTTGATGATGGCATTAGGGAGGATGTTCGCTATGCTCGCCTGTTGGGGAAGGAGCTGGATGGAGTCCAGGAGGCGGGCCGAAAATGGCCCCTCACCGGATGGCACCTGGGTGACCTCCAGAGAGGACCGAGTGTCCATGGCAACAGCCTTCAGCTCTTCCGCCTCTGCCAATGGTCTGATGGTTGTGCACCAAAGCTGGCCACCTGAGGATCACATGTGAGATGGTGTTTTCACAAGATCCACTCACATTGCTGCTCCACCCTGGATGATGCACAGTACAGGCCAAAAGTTTGGACACACCTTCTCATTCAATGTGTTTTCTTTATTTTCATGACCATTTAAGTTGGTAGATTCTCACTGAAGGCATCAAAACTATGAATGAACACATGTGGAGTTCTGTACTTAACAAAAAGTGGAGACCTGGCCTCCACAGTCACTGGACCTGAACCCAGTCCAGATGGTTTGGGGTGAGCTGGACCAACAAGTGCTAAACACCTCTGGGAACTCCTTCAAGACTGTTGGAAAAGCATTTCAGGTGACGACCTCTTGAAGGTCATCGAGAGAATGCCAAGAGTGTGCAAAGCAGTAATCAGAGCAAAGAAACTAGAATATAAAACATGTTTTCAGTTATTTTACCTTTCTTTTGTTAAGTACATAACTCCACATGTGTTCATTCATAGTTTTGATGCCTTCAGTGAGAATCTACCAACGTAAATGGTCATGAAAATAAAAGAAAACACATTGAATAAGAAGGTGTGTCCAAATTTTTGGCCTGTACTGTAGTTGGTCATCAGGAGGAAATGTCCACTGATAATTTCCTTTACACACTTCAAATAAATTGAGCAGGTTGTACCATCAGCAGCCGTTTGAAGCTTTCAAACCGGATGAAAAAATTGCTGTTTACGCCGCCCTGAAATGGGGCATCTAGGATTAAAAAAAAAAGTTCCCCCGTTTTATCTGGGCGCAGAAGCGCGGATGAAACGTTCCACCAGTGTCCTGAAGAACAAACTCATTAGTGGAGTAAAGGAGGCAAGCGCTTTGTGCCACAGATAACATTTATCTCTGTACATGACAGACTCTCCGTCTGTGCCTCATCTTCCATTAAGGGGATTAAAGTTTTTTAATATGACTATTTACAAAAGTCTGGCGGCTGAGATAACAGGCTAAGCATGATACGTTGGCACTAAACACTGGAATTACCGCATTGTTTTACGGGGGGAGTGGGACAATAGAAATAAGGTTCACTTGCTACCTTTTCTCTCCAAAGATGTGTTCCGTCATTTTTTATTTTTTTTTGTCTGAGGTGTAAAGCAGTAATTATTTCAATTCAAAGCACCACGCATGCAGCAAGAAGGTCCGACAAATAAATACAATAAACACATAGAAATGATTTAAGCGTGCAATCATGTGACAAAGGAAGTCCTTTTTTTCACTACATCAATTGAACATTACTGATGACAATTGTCCTATGATTATAGCAGTGGCCTCTTCTAGGATTCCAGGAGCAGAAAAGAATTCTTAATATTGCATTACAGATCTGTCTCAATTCATCACTGCGATGTCTAATTCCCCACTCCAACTTACCTGTTGGCTCTAACACACTCGCATCAAAAATCCAACCTTTGGTTGGTATCATTTTAATCTCCAAATACGAAGTAGTATAGCTGCAAAAACACATTACAGGCCACATTCTGCAGACACTGAGCTCCCGCATTCATGACCGAGCGTCCCACCGCCGAGGAGATACCTCCCATCCTCCGCCCATCACACCCACCAAAGCTCCTCCCGACCGAGGCCTCGGCTGCCTACAAAAATGAGGGAATTTTGGCTTGTGTGTGTGCCGCGTTATCAGCCGGCGAACAATCCCGCCCGTGGTCTCACCCTCTCGGGCTCGCCCGGCAGCTCATTAGCCGGCCGCATTTTTTAAATCCAGAACTTTCTTATCAAGTCTGACACCTGCATCTACCAATGGCACTTTCCCCGTGCGCTTGGCATGTGTTGGGGTGAAGCGACTCCAAGGTGCGGCGCGGAGATTAAGGGAGAGAGAGGAAGAGAGGGAGAGGGGGTGGAACGAACGCTTATTTTATCATTTAGCGAGTCTGGACCGAGTCCAAGGAGTTTTTGTCTTGTGGTTGTAATTAGAAAGCCTTTTCACCGATAACAGCTGCTGCGGAATATGAATATGGAAACGGAAACATCACACACACACACACACACACACACACACACACCGTCCTGTCCATGACAAACAAACCCGCTCTCCTGAAATGCAAATTTCCGTCGACGCTCAGCCGAAGCTCGGCAAGGCAGACGTGGGCTCGAGGGGTTCCGAGCGTGTGATTGAAGCGCGAGTGTGAATGACACGCGAGGCACTCGGCGTCCGATGACAGCCCGTCCGTCTCGCGTCTGTGCTCAGGGAGGAAAGAAAAAAGAAAAAAAAAAACCAGATGGCGCAGTTTTATGTCGTTTGACAACCTGGAGGATTGAGCCGTAGCCGCCGTGTGACTGTCGCCTCGGCAGGAACAGGGAGTTCCAGCCTTAAGCTGCCTGCTGTCTCCTCTTCCCGTCCGCGAGAAGAGAGGGGAAAAGACCTGGACACAGCAAACAACCGGAAAACGTCTCCGTCATGAGGACAATCAGAGAGGACGGGCCCGGGTTAGTTTCCTCCGGTCCCTCTGTGGAGAACGAGGGGGCCAGAAGGAATGTGGGGATGGGGAGGGGAGAAGAGATGCGCCACACACCGTCTCCGGGGAGGGCGGATTATACACCTCAGCACCCCGAGCTCCCGGCGCTGTGGCGCGGACGCGCGCGTGAAAACTCAATTAAGGTTTTGTCTGTGCCGAGTCCCGCTGGAGCGTGTGCCAGAAAGTGGGGAGGGACCGCTCAGGATCCCAGATCCGACGGCAGTCCAGGACATAGTCCCAATATTTTCAAGCTCCACTTTTTACATGTTTACGTATTTCTAAAGGTATATACATGTCTTCTTCCGATGCAATTCACCATTAATTCACCATGAATAATTACCAATTTGAATAATCGGTGTGATCGTATAGGCAACGCTTAATGGCCCTTATGAACACTGATGACAAGAAGTTCACTGATCCCGCACAGTTTCAGCCGTGTTCCATGCTGATCCACTGTGATCAAACCCGGATTAACCAGACGTCACCGGTCCCGACAGCATCCTTTAATAATCCCGCACTCTTCCTCCTTCGTTCGGCGTCTGCTGGCCTGACAGTCTCCAGATAAGCCCAAGTCAAGCGGCACTTCACTTTTCCGACCGGCTTGCCAAATCATCGTCATCGTTGCTGGAAGCCGCTCTTGGGCCTTTTTTTGGGCCTCGGCCGGCTGTTTGTCGTCTAATGCCCCCGTACCCGTGATGTTCTCCAGTCCCCCGAATCAATTACTGACAAGGCTGCCCTATCACCAGCGTGTCAGCCAGAGCTGTTCAGACCATCTGCACCGTGTTTTAATTAAATGCAATTGCGCTCTTGCATGTCACCGCCAACGAGACTCCTTCGGGGGACAGAATGTTTCAGTTGTGCCGATAAGGAAGCTCTTTGTGCAGATGTTCGCTCCCTTTGAGTTTCTGAGCAGTTAGACAGAGATAACTGATAATTACACTGAAGTTTTAATCACGCCGCTTTGGAAATGTTCATTGTTGAACTTGTAAATTGAATAAGGACAGAAAAGAGGGGGGGGGGTGACGTGTCATTCTGTCAGACAGAAAGTTTTTTTCCGCCAGTCGCAGGTTGGCCAGGAGTCAGGGTGGAGGAGGTTCTGAAAGCTGCATAGCTGCAGACCAGTCAGAGTGACCATGCTGACCCCGAGACCGAAGGAAGCAGGTGGCCCTGTTCTGAAGAATCAGATGCAGCATGGTCCATTATGGGATAGACAGGGGATTATTCAGTGTTCTGCCAGGTAATCTTGGGTTGCATCTACCTAAACAAGCACACCTTCCTGGCCTTCCTATTCCCTGATGGTGATGTGCCATGCTACTCTAAAGAATCTGTTCAGGAATGGCTCGTGGGGGTGACAAAGGCGTCGACCTCCAATCACCACCTTGCCACATGCAGAATTGAAAAGATCTGCTGCTGACACATTCAGGGCTCTTGTGGAGTCCGTGCATTGAGAGGTCAGGGCTACTCTGGTTGGATGAAGACGACATAAGTCAGGTCCAGCGTGGAGAGGAAGACCCACCTCTGCAGTAAATGACGCAGTTGCAGGTTCTGCTGTCCGCCGTTATGCACATCCCCTCCTGCAGCCACCTGGGACCCCCAGTCAACTGGACACCCTCCTAAACAAAGATATAAGAGACACACGTCCATAAACACCCACACAATGATAACTTATATCCAGACACTCGTACATGTCTTTTAAAATCCATTTGGACACTATTTTCACACTGGAGCTGAGAACAGCACTGTGCGCAAAGCATGGGGATTGTTCACTAGTGTAAGGTCAGTAAATAGAATGATTATAGATTAAACCGATTGGTAGTTATTGGTATCTTGTGTAATTATTTCTGACACCCGGAACACAAAAAAATGTTTTAAATGGGAGGAGTCAAAGATTCTCATTCTTATTCCGCATTCTCACTCTCCCGAGGACGCCGTACCTCGTAGTGCATAGTACATGCGTACTAGTCCAAACTACATTTACATTTACAAATTAGGGCATTAGCGATTATTTCCGATTGACTCATCCATCCATTAAAAGACAAGTCGACAAGTCATTCCATGATGACACCGCAGACGCAGTGGAGGAGCACAGCGTCCTCTGGACTGGACGGCTCCCCTGACAATCTCGGCCCCGGGCATAACGAATTATTCCAGTCACTTTGTTCAAAAGGGCGGTGATGTTGGCAAGTGGACGCAGTAGGTGATAGACACGCAACGCATGTAGCGTTGTAGCATGTAGCACAGGGTGGTAGTAGCCTAGTGGGTAACACACTCGCCTATGAACCAGAAGACCCAGGTTCAAACCCCACTCACTACCATTGTGTCCCTGAGCAAGACACTTAAGCATAAGTTGCTCCGGGGGGACTGTCCCTCTAAATACTGATACAATAGATGTACCAGCCATCTGAAACTGGCTAACGTGGGTGATGCTAGCATGACGCTGAGAGAGGGCTTCCCTCTGGGATCGTTGATGCCCGCTTACGAGTTCACGGGGAGTTTTTAGCCTCTTTTTACCCTGCGTTTAATATTGCCGGGGACACACAGCTCCTTCAGAGGGACTGCCTGTCTTCATGTGCACGCGTGTGTGTTTTATACTGAATGAACATGTTGTTTGCAGCATTTCCGAACCCTCGCCTGACCCCTCATCTCCTGAGGAGAGCTCCGGAGGTCCGATCTGTAGGCGCAGTGTGCCCCGCGGCGTTATCGCCACCATCGGCCGAGCTTCCTGACAGCGGCGGGGCTGGAATGTGGAAAACAGCGGTGTGCGTTTCAGACGCGGACGCTGGAGGCCGGCGGCCGCTGCGGTTTACTCTGTAACCCGGCCTCCCGCTGACGATTTTCTTTCCCTCGGAGAGGAAGGTGAGTGATACACCCCCCCCCGGCACAATGGCCGCTTGTTCCGAGTCAAAACACGAGCAGCGCAGGACTCCTGGCGGAACACCGCAACCCGATCCAGGGGAACACGCAGCGATGTGAACGACCAATCAGTGCTGAAGCCCTTGAAAGAGAGGAACTCCGCTGTTCAGGCCGGTAATGATGCACCATTTTCTGGGTTCCTCTAGCACTCTTCACAACCGAATCATGCATTAATCATGCATGTATGTGTGTATATGTGTGTTAGTATGGCTCTGTGATTATTGGTGTGTGTATGCATGTATTAAAAAGCGAAGTGACTGTCAATGTGATGCACTGCAGCACAGCACACGGTTACTCAACGAAATGTGTCCTCTGTCTTTAACCATCACCCTTGGTGAGCAGTGGGCAGCCGTGACAGGCGCCCGGGGAGCAGCGTGTGGGGACGGTGCTTTGCTCAGTGGCATCTCAGTGGCACCGGGATTCCAACCCGCAACCTTCCAATTAAGGGTTCCACTTCCTTATCCGCTAGGCCACCACTCCCCATTTATGTGCATATGTGCAATAGTGTCTATATGTATCCATTAGTGTTTGTGTATTTATGTGTGAGTGAGGGCCAGATATGTCTTCTTGGCTCTTCAGTCTCCTCCAGTCGCAAGCTGTGATTTTCTTCTTTCTCTGTCCCTCTTTTTTTTTTATCTCTCTTCCTCCTCCTCCCCCCCCCCCTCCCTTGCTCTCTCTCCCTTTGCCTGGCTGAATCCTCTTTTCCTTATCGGAGCGCTACAGGCTGAATCGGACTCTCCGCTCTGACGGGAGCTGCAACAATGGAGCCCTGATGCAGCGCTGCAGAGGAACCTGTCAGTGGGACTGATTAGGCATGACACACACACACACACACATGTATAAACACACTAACATATACTCACAGTCACTTTTTCACCACACACACACACACACACACACACACACACAGTGTAAACACAGCTTAATGTCGGTCTGTCGGCCAGTTTCTGTAATGCTCTATAATGGAGTTCTAATCTCTCGCGCACTCAC